>NC_038252.2:27049764-27259585 GCF_000004515.6 Glycine max
TATATATATATATATATATATATATATATATATATATATATATATATATATATATATATATATATATAATTTGTATATTTAAAATGATTATTTTCTTTGTGCGTTGAGAAAAATTCAAATATAAATAATCAGGTAAAAATCCAATTCCTTAATCATTAGAGGCGGCGTGTTTAGATTCACATTAAATCATTAAAAATCATGTTAATTAACGTGATTTTGAGTAAATATCATGTTAATCATAGAGGGATTGATTTTAAATTTAAATTTGATTTTGGATTAAAGTAATTTTAAGTATCTTTGGCATTAGACCATCTATTTATCCTATAACGGCGTGTACAGAAGGCTTTCATGAGTTTGTGTTCAAACTCCAAGAGAATATCAGCCAGCACCAGCAGGATTTTTGCAATAGTGACTATGCTTCTGCGGAGCACCATGAAAGAGTACTCAAAATGCTAAATTATGGGAGGTTAAATCTTTCTTCTTTGCCAATCAAGTGGTACACCATGCCAAAGAAGTTCTGCATAACTGGTTGAATTAATGCATTTGGACCATCACATCATGTGCAGGCCACCACCAAACTGTTGTTCTAAAATGCAATCTCGATAACCAGGAATTGAGTTTTGAAATTGCATGTCATATTTTTTTTTAATCTTTTTTTATTGACAAATATTATTTTTTAATTTGTTAATTTTTTTGTTAGCAGGAAAATTTGAACTTGCAATCTATCCCTCCCTCCCTCTTTTCACCAAGTCAATTTTATATCTTCTTGGAGCAGGCATGTGTGTGAGGGATGGTAATTGAAGGAAACTTTCTCTCAGCCTGTGTTGATTAGTTGGAAACTGTTTGTAATTTAAGGTACACGAAGGTGGGATTGTTAATAGCAATTAAATGGTTAAGAGACATAATGGATTTTGATAAGGTTATCAATGAAATGGATTACCAGCAAGTAGTTCACAATCTGTTAACTGATAAACCTGATGTTTCTATATAGTTCTGCCTCAGTGTAGGCACCTGTTAAGTCTTTAACAGAAAATTTGATTTTATTATTACTTCAAAATTTTCAAAAATTACTTTTAATTTTTTTCTTTTTTAATTCTTTTCTTTTTATTGTACGTTATAATTTATGGTGATTTTTTAAAGTTAATTTTTTTATTTAATTTCTTTAAAAATAATTTCTGACAATTTTAAACCATCTGAATGTGTATAAAATAAATAAATAACTGTCCCAATTTCACATTCATGTTTTTATTTATTTATTTCTTTTAAAACCATCAAAAATTATTTTTAAAAATTAAATTAACTAGTGAAAAATTAACACAAATTGTAAAATCATGAACATAATGAATAAAAAGGGACTAAACTAAATTTTTAAAAATTTGTATAACTAATTAAAAAAAAAATTTAATGAAAAAATATATTATTTAAATTTAAAAAACTAAAAACATAAATTTTACTATTTATGCATTTGCTTTTACAATAAAAAACTTACATATATATCAATTTAAATAAAGTTTACTTTAATTTTTTTACCTAAAATCAATTTTATATAAACTCAAACCTGAACACATAGAAGAGGAACTTGGACAATGTTGGCTGAATTATAACTTATAAGACACATAAGGCTGAAAATATGAGTACAAAAGAAAATGTCTTAATAGTGTAGGTTGTAAAAACTTTGAGTGCTTACTTTTAAGTCTTGCTTATCCAGATAAAGAGTATATTATTATAATAATATCTTATTAAGTATGTCGATCAATTTGTGCATGTTATTCAAGTTTATCCAATCATCTTTGATCTCAAATTCGTGTATGTTATTCTAGTAATATTTTTTATGTTAATAGTAGTCTTATTTTACTTTTACTCTTAGTAGAAATACTTATAATATTTTGTTAGTGTAAAGAAATATGAAAGTAATAATCGTGATGAGACTTGATATATATATACACACATGTGTGAAAAAAATATTTTTAGTTTTTCAATTAGATATACTTTCGTAATGTATATTTGGTTCCACATTTAGAACCATGAAATGTAGAACTCAACGGACACAAATGTGATTTTGTCAACATCATAAACGTTAGTCCAACTTGAAGTAAATAAGAGTTTAGTCTCCAAATTAAATTTTTTTTTAGTCTTTTCATTTCGAAAAATGTCCTTGTTAATCTCTCTTGACTAATTTGTAGCCTTTTAAATGCTTAATTTGAAACAATTTTTTATCATAGAAAGAAAATAATATTTTTTGTCATAGTAAGTAAGGTGTGTTTGAGTACCGGATAAAATATTTCAGGACATAAATTTAAACTTGAATCATAAAAACTCCCCTTGAATTGATGCTTCCTTCAGATTTTAGGCTCCCCTCAAAGGATGTCATGTGCTTCAACTTTTACTTTTTCTCTCCTTTTTGTTTGACAACTTCTTCATCAAGCTTCCATAGAAACTCATCAGCAGAGTCATAAGAATCAGATGAGAGATGAATAGGAATGCCTAGAGGCTTAAGAGGATGAGGAAGTTTCCAGCCAATGATCTTCTTATAAAAATAATTTCGAATCATAAACCACTTGTTGTGATCCTTTTTTTCAGCATGAGCGTGACCCTTCAATGCTTCAGCAAGTGCTTTCCTTGTTCTGACAAGTTCAGCCTCAATCATACGAACATATGTGCGGGAGGGGGGGAGGATCATACACTTGAACAACCATGGAAGCGGGTTCAATTTCAACATCAAACTCTACTTCTTCAATGATAGGATCCACATGATGACTGAAGAAGAATATGAAGAAAGGCAAGAACACCATAAAGGAAAAGGTGATCAGATACAACATATAACTTATTAATATCATTTATGCAACTCATGATTTTTATTTTCATTTTCAATCTAGTGATATTATCTAATGATCCTCATCACATGACTTGTATTGTTGTGTTTAGATGATTACTTACATAGGCGTTTAGAGAACCAGAAGTACCAGCAGAAGAAGAAAAATTAAGTTTAAGTGTATAATTAAGCCAACATCAACTTATATACTTAAACTTATATAAAAGTTATTTTCATTCAACTTTTTCAAAAGTTAAGGTGTATAATAAGTTGATTTTAGATTATAAAGAAACTAAATGTATTTTACCTTTTTATTTACTTCTTCTATAAATACTTAGAGAATTTGTCCAAACATGACTTAATTAGTTAATTGAATTAGTCTATTTTAATTTGGAAACAATTTTTAATTTACAAGAGTTAAACTCAATTATGTATCACATAAAAAATTAGTCAAAATCTTGATGATCTCAAATCACGTATGTAACAAAATAAGTTTAATAAAATGAGAAACACCATTTTATTCTATTATATATGTAACTCAAATATCAATACACAAAAGAAGAGATGTAAATGTAATTAAAATCCTAATTCCTAGCAACATACTTTTTAACACTCTTTTTTCAATACACATTCTCTTATTACTTAAAATTCATGTGGGTCTCACACTAATTTGGGAATACAACCCTCCAAATGTAAAATAAGAACCACGACGTACTTAGTGAACCCATATACATGAGTTTCACTTATAGAAATTATTTAAAATTATGCTGCTACACTTCTCATGGAAATTATCTAAATTTCGTTTCAATCTTGGCCAACATGTAGGGTTGAAGTATACACAGTCAGCATGTTGCGGAATTAGATATCTGAATGGGCAAGGTGGATGCATAAAAGCCCAAAACGCCAATCTTTGCGCAAATCGCAATGAGTTTCTGTTTTGGGATTGGTTTCATCCTACTGAGATAGCTTCGTTATTGGCAGCTAAGATACTATTTGAAGGAGGCAAAGAGTTTGTAACTCCAGTGAATTTTCGTCAGCTAGCTTATTCCTATTGATTTCTAAGCAATAAGTAACCAATTACTATAATTTGAAGTGAAATAACGTAGCTGGCATCTCTCAGTGCCGGTTTTATGTTCTCTCTTTATTTTTGAGAAAAATTCTCATGCATGATTTAATGATATGCTAATAAGAGTTGCTATTTATAATTGGCATCCAGTGATTTTTTTTTTTGGCAAACTTCTATCTTTTTTGTATTTTATTAAGTTTACTGAAAACAAAATTACAACGTAGTCTTTTGTTTAGTGTTGAAATTGAACTAAGAAGAATGAAAGTAAAGACGTCGATTTGGGCTCTTCTGATTTTCCACCGTGGAACTTTTTTTTATATGGGGTTTATTTACTTTGCTGATGCAACAAAATTAAGGACATGGATTCTGTCAACAAAGTGTGGATACTGCTTGATATCTAAAAATCAGAACTCGTTGACTAACGACGGAAGTGTTGAGCTTAAAATGGTATTAAAAATGTGACAGTTTCGTGATTTTGTGTGACATACAATGTTATATAGATAGCAAAATACAATCTGGTATGAGCTTAATTAGTTTTGTGACTGTGTGACATACGATCCAACCTGCTCGATAAAATATAATCTGGTACAAATTAAATCTAGACATTTTTAACCTAACCAGATATAGTCCACAACCCGTTGAATAACCCCTTTTGCCACCTCTTACCATGTTTAAATAGGTCATATTATGACAAAGACTGTTTAACTTTTCTTTAACCATAATCATATATTTTACCTTCAGATGTGTAAAGAAATAATTAAGTTCACTCTTAGAAACAAGAAAAATGGACCAACTCACTACAAATAAAGGTCGAGTAACAAGTTCCTAAAACCTTCCGAAAGCTTTTATTTCCGAATTCAATATAAAGAAGCAGCAAACAAAGAAAGGTCAATCTTACGGAAGATGGAATGCCCCTTCAACGGTAGATTATCAGCAAGTGACATGGTTGGCCAAAGACGAAGCTCACTTCATAAAAACCAAAGTAGAATTGTGGCATTTGTAACGTACAACGTACATTAGCAATATATGAAAACATTATGCCCCCCGAAAATACAAAACTAATCTCTATAAGTAATCTATCTGCCAAGAACTCTCTTCGTTCTTCTAATACAATCAATGTTTTCTACGGCCTATTCATATTATGTACTCCGATAATATAATTACAGCTGACGACACCTGTCTTAGAGTATACAAAAAAATAAAGCCAATGAGGCCAAAATTAAACACTAAAAACAGGGAGCAGTATCAAAAACAAAAAATAAAAATAAAAACTGTCATCTCTAATGTCGTTATTCAACCGACTTCTCAAGATTAGTGTCTTCTTGATCTATCTGCAAAGTAGGGCCTTCTTCGTTCACGTCTTTGCCAATAACGGCTTCAGATTCTTTGGCATCAGGTGTTTCTCCATTTTCCATTTTTGGCAGTTCGCCATTCTCAGCTACGCTCTTGGATTCTTCATTGTTCACTGGTTTCGGGAGTTCTCTTGAAGAGGAGGTCTCTAATAGGCGGCTGATTCCATCATATACATTCTTTGCATCCATAACAAGAGTTGCTCCACCCGGATAGCAACGCCCAAAACAAGTTGCACAATGAGGATAAGCAACCTATAAATTGAATTTAAAGGTAATCAGTATTATAGAAAGCAACTGGGGTTTGAACTTGTGGTGAATGCTTGGGTCGTCTGCACAAGGTTATAAATTCAAATCTCTGATGTCATTGCATTGAAATCAAGTAATCAATATGTAGAGTAATTTTATTGAAGACTGCAGATCAGCTACAAAGGGAATCAGCAATCAAGCTGTACTGTAAGAGTTACAAAATACCTCAATAAATGCCCGGCAGAGTGAGCGGAAAAGTCCTGACTCGTTAGATCTTAGAACTCGAGTTGTATTGTACAGCAACAATGAATCAGATACAGCCCATAATCCCTTAATCAATTCTTGGGCAAGGACATGTTTTAGACTTATTGGGGCACATGGGCGTAGGTCATTCATTGCTGCAGATACACCTGCAGCCATAAAAGAGACAGATATTAATGCAAATGGATTATAAAGTATTATGGTATGACGTGATTAACAGAACCAATTGAAGTTTAATTTAAGAAGATTCTTGAAACATGATCCATCAACCAAGAAAGTTTCCATTTTGTACTTGTTTCATATATGCAAGTGTTGTATATGAGTGATTTAGTGTGTGCACGACGCATGTACGACAGCATGTGTTAAAAAAAGGAAACGGATAATGGGTAAGCAATTTCCTCATGATATCTAGAGGAAAACATTTATTAGACTCACCATTAATAAAAACAGCAAGAGGTGGATGCTCCATCAAATTAGAGGGTGGAGTGACATCTTCATGATTTTCATCACCAACAGTATGTGCAGAAAAGCCAACTCCGGGCAGGGGAACCCATCGATGTGAATCCAAGACCAACTGAGAACAAATCAATTTCATAACACTACATAAAATAGGCAACTTGCTGGGAAAAGAGAGGAGGTCCCCAAATGTTCACTTGTTTGTATAAACAAAAATGATCAATTCATGAAATCAATTCAAGGTTAACTAGCATGTAAAATATTTCAACTTCACTACATTTACCTGAAAATTCTCTACTGCAGTACTCATATTTTTGGAGAATAAGTTGAGAACAGCTCTGTAAAGAAAACATCTTATATATTAGAAAATGCTTTAAGTACAATTTATCCTAATAGATCATGAAAAGGAGCATGTTTTACTCTTCAAAAAGTGATGGGAGCAAGCCTCGAAAATCCAGTCCAACCCAGCCAAGTCCCATAGCACAGTACTGTTACACAAGAAAATAAAAGAAAGTAAAGTGTAATTTCCTCTTGATGTCTAAGTTAAAATATAGGAAAATACTATTTGGTATGAAAATTATTTTCATACTGTTGCACAACCGGTGATTTTTGCCATAAATTCATTCATGTGTTTTTAAAATCTGTTAACAAATATTTATTTAATAAAAGCTATTTGGTCCACCTTGTTATTCGTGCATTCCGTGCCTTGTATTCTTTGTAACAAATAGCATAGCTCTAAAATATAATATCCAAATACATTTTCACCTTACTAAGCGGGACTATCGGGCAGAACAATCTTAAGCATTTTTCTTTTTCTTTGAGCTATTTTCCACATGGAGGGGGTTTGCTAGAGATTTAAAATGCATAAAAATTATGTAGTTCACATTTCTGAAAGATATGTTTTAAGTCTTTGCAAATATTTTGTTTCTTTCCAATTTCAGAATCACCAAAATCAGATGGTAGAAGCTCACCATGCACTGATCCAAAATATTTGACAGTGATCCACCTTCAGTTATCTTTGGAAGCATAACTTTCAGAGTTTGTAGGTGTGAGGTAATTTGGTGCATTGCCCAACTAAAAAGAAGCCCACCGTCATAATTTTCCTCACTTCCTGATGTGTCATCCGCAAATATTGCTCGATATTGATTAACAACATCAAAAAGATGCATTCTGTGACAGTTGATCATCCCTTTTAAGTACTCATATGGATTTGCCTGGTCCAAATCCTCGAGTATACCAGTAAGCCATGCCTCTCGGCATCTTAAGAACTGAGACAATAAATAACCATTGAGTCAAATGGAAGCCAGAAAAAAAAAGTACCAAGGAGCTGCAACTAAACTGAAAATTTCAAGGTAAAAGACAAGCAACAAGGACAAAGAAAGTTTGCATTGGAAAAAAAAAATCATTAAACCTCACCAGCAAACGCATTCCATACTCACTAAATACTCCTATTCGCCGTAAATATCCAATAATGCGAAGGCATTCTGGTAACTAGCAAAGGAAGATGCAGTAATAAGAAACTACATACAGAAACATTTTTCAAGAAAAATCAAGTGGCATTTCTTTGCATATTAAATATAATCACTGCATAAACCTGAATATTTGAGCGAAGTTTCTGTAGAAGCTGAGAAAGAAGTGATTGGGTAGTCAGCCTAACTTCTGCAGCCAACGCTTGAATAACTGGTAACCTATGCACCCGGGAAAAACATTTAGTAACAACATAAAAATAAAATAATATAATATAAATGGAAGAAAAAGAATTCTATTTAAAAGTATATTAATTGTAAACAGCATGGAAGAAGCATATAAACTTACTTTGGATGCATGGTTGAAAGTTTGCCAACAAATGCTTCCAAATCTAGGGCTTCATCATAATTCCCGTTCCGTACACATCTGCAAAAATATAGGAATTTACAAGGCTTCTCACAGAGGAAGTGATTGTCATAATATGTGAGAACATTAGTATGTGGAAATTCCAGGAGTGTAATTAAATGGTCTATCTTTTTTAACATACGTGTCCATGAGTTGAGGAATTTCTAGCAAGTCAAGCAAAGTACTGTGATTAGTTAGCATTGTTTGGTTCATCTTCCTCTTCTCCAAAATCTGCTCAGCAGATTCTATGAACTCAGTGCATCCAGATGTCAGCTTCGGGATCTCATTTATCTGTGAAGAGGAGATAAATACTCAATGTCAAATGTTTATAATCACAAACACACACAAAAGAAATTCATTATGAGTTTATGAAAAAGAGAATTATATTATCACAAAAACTGGGAAAATTAAACAACAAAGAACAAGATAAAACATTGAAGCAGCAGCAAAGCTGTCTAATCTCTCTACATGTCTGTTAAGGAAGTCTGTTAGCAGACCTATTAAAAAGGTAAATGTTAAGAGGGATAAGGTGATATAGGGGATTAGACTTGGGTTGGTTCCTGTTATAGACAAATCAGGGTCAGCTCAATTGTAATAACAGCAATCTAGTTAGAGATCATATGAATTATGGACAAAAACAGAAATGGATGCAGTGGGGGTCAGGCATGGGCCTTCCCCCTCCTTAAATTTTTTTATAACTGCTATATGTAATATTTTTGGGTATTGGAAACCCCCTACCCCCAGTTCATGTTGCCCCCCTCTTCTTATGAATTGGGTTAAACAAGTAGAGGGCATGCTTCTGTTTACAAATCCCAGTAGCTCACTTATCAAACTTGTTCAAGTAATAAAATATTGGATTCAGCTACAGCTTCTTAAAGAAGTTTCACCTCTGTCACTTTGTGTCCTGCTCTAAGATGTTTGAGAACTACACAAGATTATTGCCTCTATTGAAGATTGCACATAAGCACAGAGATTATTTCCTGCCACTAAAGCTTCCACCATGTCATTTTTGTCTACAACTCTGGGGTCACAACTATATTTTAAATGAGAAAGTGCAAGAGATTGGTTGCTAAACTATAGCAGTCAATGTTCAGTAGCTTACAAAGTAATTGTTCAACAGCATATGTATAATCCCCACCACTTCTAGAATAGTATTTCATTGTTTTATTATATTTAATGTTTTAAAACAATATTGTAGTTGTTATATCATAAATAAATTTCATTAAGTACTTTTAATTTTAATTATTTTTTTATTTTGTTCTCAATGTATATAACTAATAGTCTACGATCTATTTAACTTTTCTGGCTTACACTTTTATTTAATGTCTATAAATAAGACTTATTTTCTATCAGCAACCCATTAAATAATTTATGGATTCATCCCAGGGAAGACATGACTAGACATCTAGTTTCACAATACCAGATTTCTCAAAACATTTTATTCTGCAGATAGATGCATTCAATAAAGGGTTCAGGACTGTTTTGCAGCATGAAGGCCATCCAGTAGCTTTCCTGTCAGGCTTTATCAGAACAATCACAAAATAAGTCATACCTTATCTCCTGCAGACCACTTGCAAATATTACTAATTCCCACAAAGGTATTCACGCCACCATTGTCTCTGACCAGGAAGACATTTTTTGGACTGGATTGACAATGTTTCTTATCAGCTACAATTACACCCACCCCCACCCCCACGGTGTCGCATCCATCCAATATTTCATGTCTCTCTCCCAAAGATGGGTACATCTCCCTATGAGAGATTGATCTCTGCTATTATTCTTGTTTCTAATTGCAAGTTTTCTTTCCTCTTGGTTCAGTAACCATGATAATTCAGATTGAGGAAGAGGAGCGATATTCAATACTAATCTTATTCTTTCGTAACTTCCCTTTACTTTTCTAATACAATTCTATCAGTAACCTTCTTTAAAAAGACAATATTGAACCCAATCGCCAAATCAGATCTTATCCCAACCAAACGAAAAGCTCCTAAGCAAATATGAACTAAGCACAATCGCACTCCAACCAATTCCAGATTACATTTGCAATTGCAAAAATAAGCAAATACACCATTATAAAGCATGAATTTAATACGTACAAAAAAAATTTTAAAAATGAAATGGAATTGAACTGGAGAGTACCAGAGATTCAAGGTGGTTGTCAATGGAAGAAACTTCCTGGCGAATAGCGATTAAGGCGTCGGCGGCGGCGATGAAGGATCGGTAATTGCCGACGGCGACCTCCTGCATTTGGCGGCGAATGCGGTCGGCGTCGACGCGGAGGAGTTCGGGCTCCTTGTGGAGGCGATCGAGCGTAAAGGAGAGGAGTTCGGAGACGTAGGGTTGTTGTGACTCCGACGCCAGAGGAAGAGGAAGCGCCATCTCCGATTCCGATGATGATGCCGTTGCCGACTCCATTGTTCTATTCTCCGCAAAAGTGCGAAACTCGGATCTGGATTCACTCACACTCAAACTCTCATCTGTGGTTGTTGTTGCCAAATCAGCACCAAGGACCACTCACTCCTCCGAATCTTGATTCACTGCAAGGATATTTCCTCTGTTAAGCTTTCAATTTACTAATGGCGTTGGGTTAGCTGAAAATACTTTCATTTTAGACCATATTGCCCTGAGCTTTTTTCATATTATATATTAGGATAAATGATTAAATTTGTCCGACCAAAATGTGATACAGTATTAAGTTGGTCTCTGTAATTAAAAAATACAAAATTAATTCTTAAATGTACAAAACATGCAAGTGTCATTAAATTTGTAAAACCATTTTATTATTAAATTGTAAAATTTAATGACGAATTTGATAATAAATTATATTTTTGAAGACTAGTTTGACATTAAATTTTAAAGTTTAGGGACCAATTTATTTTTAAATTGTCGTGCTTTTATCACATTTAAAGATGAAATTTAAATTTTTCATTTATCAAAAAAACTAATTTGATAATGCCTTATACTTTCCAATATTAACCTAACTTGAGTAATATTATATTATATTATGTTCCCGGATGAGAAGTGGGTTGTTATGCACTCATTTTGTTCTATACTTACACAATTTTATTTTAGTAAGTTTCACACATGGTGAGTTTATCTTTATTACATTCTATATTTCTCTATTTTTTAACCCTATACAAAACTCACTAAATATTGGATTTTCATTGAAGTGATCCTCTTTGGGTCCTCCTAGGCATAATCGTTATTGACCCCTCCTATGTGTAAAAAAATATTACACCAATCTTTCATAAGGGCTCAAAGTAATATAAAAAATAGTGAAGTATTAAGTGTAACAAAAATAAACCTTAAGGAGATATGTGAAATTTATTTATTTATTATGTTTAAGTTAATTATCTAAATTTATTCATTTATTCTTTGTTGTTTAAAATTATAAGAACAAAAATAGAGTTATCGAAGAAAAACAAAAATAGATTCAAAAAATATGTGTAAAAATTAAAACAAATTTGTTCTAACGCAAAAAAAAATATTTCATTTCAAGGCCCTAGCAAGGGTGTGAGCAAGGCAGTTTGCTTGTCTTTTAGTAAACTAACCTTATAGTTTGGACAAGAGCTTAAGATCCTTTTACAATGCTTAATAATCAACCCGAATTTAGAAACATCCAAAAACTTACAATGGATGTTATCAACTAGTCTTTTACAATTAGATTCTACAATAACTTAATGGAAATTCATGCTTTTCAACCAAGTTAAAGTGTGTGCCAACACCGGCGCTTCTCCTTCGTGGACTTTAGGCAACCCATGATTGGCATCAATTGTAGCTCTAATAAAACGGCCTTTATCATCAAGGATGCATATTCGTAACCCAATACATCGCAACTCTTTAAAGAAAGCTACATCAATGTTTCATTTTATTGTTCACCGAGGAGGAGGCTTCCATTCCTTGTGGCATGTAGCAGCAATTGAGTTATTTACAATGCTACCATTCTGAAAAACACTTTGTCATTCTAATAAGTAGACTATTGCTCCTAATCCTAATAGTCTGATTTTTTTGCATCGTCCAACAAATTGAAAGGTTTATCCTTTTGGTGTTAATGTCTGGAAAAGTAGAGAGGTTAAGACTACTGAAATGTCTTTCTTTACTCCCTTGGATCTTCAACAATTGATGGGTTTCATTTGTGCCCTCAATGTTGTTCTTCCATAGGAGTGCACCAAGTCTAAAGAGACTTTTCAAACTGAGGAGATCCTTCAAGAGGCGCCTGAAGAAAGTCTAAACTTTTAAGATTGGGGACTATCATAATATGACCTTGAGCTCAAAATGAAGATATCTACATATAAAAAGGAGATCAAATCAAGACAAGCTTTATTTCGCAGGATTCAAAGGCTCAACACTCATTTGCCTTTCATGCTTGGGTCGCAAGTTTCCTACCTAGCTACTCCAATTGATAAGCTTGTTCTGTATCAAAAGGTTAATTGCTACAAAGGCAAGGAGCTGTTGATTGAAGAAGATGACAATGCTCCAACAACCAAATATGCCAAGGCTCGTCCTGGTCGACTTTTCAAACATCAACATGAAGCTATGAAGCAAAAGACTAAGCTCACTATTTTGGATTGGTATGTCATGAAGAGGTATTACAGACTCATGGAGTGTTGCTTTGATTTGGAACCTTATGAGAAGCCACCTGCAGATATAGTTTACCATGAAATAAGGCTATGCTATTAGACCTTTAACCACACTTGCTTCACTCAAGAGACTCCTTTCAACATGGCCTACTTATGGAAAAGGGAGTTATATGTTGTGTTTGATCGCACCTTTTCTTTTATGGTGTTCTTGCCTTTCTTCATATTCTTCTTCACTCATCATGTGGATCCTATCATTGAACAAGTAGAGTTTGATGTTGAAATTGAACCCGTTTCCATGGTTGTTCAAGTGTATGACCCTCCCCCCCTCCCGCACATATGTTCCTATGATTGAGGCTGAACTTGTTAGAACAAGGGAAGCACTTGCTCAAGCATTGAAGGGTTATGCTTATTCTGAAAAAAAAAAAAAGGATCACAAGTGGTTTATGATTGGGAATTATTTTTATAAGAAGATCATTGGCTGGAAACTTCCTCATCCTCTTATGCCTCTAGGCAGTCTGTCGCAACCTACCCTTCGGCGGGAGGGCGACGCGAGACTCGCGGGATGCGTGTTCCACGAAAGGAATACGCGCGGAGTCGCCACCAACGTTTATTTGAGGAAAACGTCGGAAAAACCGGAAAAGACGCGATCTACGAACTTTTAAGTGAAAGGTTCGGGAGTTGTATTTACGCACGGGGAAGGTATTAGCACCCCACACGTCCGCCCCAAGGGACGGCAGCCTTTAATCGAATGTGCAAACATGACTTTGATTTTTTATGTTCCCTTTTTATGTCTCTATATCCTTTATACCCTTTTTATATTTTATCTTTTTGTGGTCGACAAGGGTGTTTCCCTTTGCTCCTACGTATTCCTCAATTTGGGATGAGAAAATCAGACCTACGTAGTTCTTTTTTATCAAGTGATTCTTTTTTATTTTAAGAGGTGATCATTTTAAGGCGTTGGACCTTAAAAATGATCCATTTTACTTAGTGAGGAAATGAAATGACAAACTTCAAAAGCCTATTTTTTATGGACGAGCTTGACTAGGCGAATTGATTTTAGCCTTTAGTTTCACTTTAGTTATTAATCAATTCGATTAAGAATGAGAAATCCCAAAGAGAAAACGTTCACTTGATTTTCCGCTTTATTTTACTAAAAGATGTCTTTTTGATTATTATATTATTTTTTACCTCTTTTTGATTTCCAACGTTTACGGCACGACCGAACGGTCGGAATTTATTTTAACCGAAGTTAATGGATAATACAATTCAAACGTTCGGTGGAAATTTATTTTATTTTTAAGTTAAGCGAGAAATGACTTAAGTAAAATGGCTTAAGCACGTCAACAGGGGGTATAAAAAGTAAACAAAACGAGAATAAAAATGCATGAAACACAATGTGGACCACTACGGGCACATAGAATGAATCGAAAAGCTTGGTTCGAGGTACTTACCCGTTGAAGATCGAAGAACGATGAAGAACGAATGAAGAACGTCGAAGAACGGTTGAAATCTTTGCGAAATTCCTCACGGAAAACGTTACGGAAACGTTTCGGAAGCGCCTCGGCTTAGATTTTCTTCACGGAAACAATTTTTCCAAGCAAATTCGAAAGAGAGAGAAGTGCCAAAGGGGCTGAACCCCTTCCTTCTTGCCTTCCTCCCCTATTTATAGCAAAATAGGGGAGGAGGTTGCCGCCCAGCTCGCCCAGGCGAGCAGGGTTGCTTCCTCCAGAAGCAACCGCCTTCTGGAGGAATATTCCGGAGGGCCCAAGTGGGCCTGGGTGCTATTTGCACCCCCATTTTTACTAAGTACACCCCCTCTGCTGTTTTTTTGGTGATTCTTTTTTCGTAAAGTTACGGAAACTTACGAATTTCGTAACGATACTTGTTTTCTTTCCGTAATGTTACGGAACCTTGCGGATTACATAATCATCCCCTTTTTGACTTACGGAATGTTACGGAACCTCACTTAATTATGCAACGATGCTTCCACTTGATTTCCGGTGTGTCACGGAAACTTACGGATTGTGCATCAATATTTTTTTGGTTTTTCGGCATGTCCTGGAATTTCACAAATTGCCTAATGATGGGTGCCAAGCACCTCACGAGGACCAAAGAATGGTCGCACGTCATCGAGCAAAGGTCCCCGGACGAAATTAGGGTATGACAGTTGCCCCTCTTTACTTGTCTTTTATTGGAGATAAAAGGAAAGTAAAGATAAGACACTAATTTCGTTCCTCTCGATTTGACGAGAGTCACAGGTGACCATAAAATCTCCACATGCAAATGACTTGTTGTTCCCAAAATTTCACAAATTGCCTAATGATGGGTGCCAAGCACCTCACAAGGACCAAAGAATGGTCGCTTGTCATCAAGCAAAGGTCCCCGAAAATCAGTGTATGACACTAATTTCGTTCCTCTCGGTTGACGAGAGTCGCGGGTGACCATGACTTGTCGCTCCTAGAATTTCACAAATTGCCTAATGATGGATGCCAAGCACCTCACAAGGACCAAAGAATGGTCGCATGTCATCAAGCAAAGGTCCCCGAAAATCAGTGTATAACACTAATTTCGCTCCTCTCGGTTGACGAGAGTCGCGGGCGACCATGAAATTTCCGCATGTAAATGACTTGTTGTTCCCGGAGGAACAAAAGGTGCAGAAGACTATGTCAGCCTCTGCATGCTATCAAGCGTTCTGTCTTACAGATAGCAAAAGAATGTTTATACGGATAACCACTTGGGTATTTCCGCGTATCATCGGGCCCGCCGCCTCTGGATGATACAAGGGTGCAGAATGACCAAACTTGGTCTCTGCTTGTCATCGGGCCCGCCGCCTCTGGATGACAAAAGGGTGCGAATAACCATAAGGTATCTCCGCGTATCATCGGGCCCGCCGCCTCTGGATGATACAAGGGTGCAGAATGACCAAACTTGGTCTCTGCTTGTCATCGGGCCCGCTGCCTCTGGATGACAAAAGGGTGCGAATAACCGTAAGGTATCTCCGCGTATCATCGGGCCCGCCGCCTCTGGATGATACAAGGGTGCAGAATGACCAAACTTGGTCTCTGCTTGTCATCGGGCCCGCCGCCTCTGGATGACAAAAGGGTGCGAATAACCGTAAGGTATCTTCGCGTATCATCGGGCCCGCCGCCTCTGGATGATACAAGGGTGCAGAATGACCAAACTTGGTCTCTGCTTGTCATCGGGCCCGCCGCCTCTGGATGACAAAAGGGTGCGAATAACCGTAAGGTATCTCCGCGTATCATCGGGCCCGCCGCCTCTGGATGATACAAGGGTGCAGAATGACCAAACTTGGTCTCTGCTTGTCATCGGGCCCGCCGCCTCTGGATGACAAAAGGGTGCGAATAACCATAAGGTATCTCCGCGTATCATCGGGCCCGCCGCCTCTGGATGATACAAGGGTGCAGAATGACCAAACTTGGTCTCTGCTTGTCATCGGGCCCGCCGCCTCTGGATGACAAAAGGGTGCGGATAACCGTAAGGTATCTCCGCGTATCATCGGGCCCGCCGCCTCTGGATGATACAAGGGTGCAGAATGACCAAACTTGGTCTCTGCTTGTCATCGGGCCCGCCGCCTCTGGATGACAAAAGGGTGCGAATAACCGTAAGGTATCTACGCGTATCATCGGGCCCGCCGCCTCTGGATGATACAAGGGTGCAGAATGACTAAACTTGGTCTCTGCTTGTCATCGGGCCCGCCGCCTCTGGATGACAAAAGGGTGCGAATAACCGTAAGGTATCTCCGCGTATCATCGGGCCCGCCGCCTCTGGATGATACAAGGGTGCACGTCACATGACCTCAGGGTCAGTATGACAAAGATTATGGGGCGGCCGACAAAAGCAAGGCTCTTGCTCCTACGTATCCTCCAATGAGGAACTCAGACCTACGTAGTTCTGGGTAACTTGTGAGACTTGAAAAGTCTCCATCGGAAAATGATGACATCTCCGGAAAGGGCGCAGATGACCATATTGGTCTCTGCTCGTCAATCACACTTGGGGTCACTGAATGACGAGGTGCGGATAACCGTAAGGTGTCTCCGCGGGCTACCAGCTCTTGAGTCATGGCAACAAAAGGCGGTGTGGTCGACAAAAGCGAGGCTCTTGCTCCTACGTATCCTCCAATGAGGAACTCAGACCTACGTAGTTCTGGATAACTGGTGAGACTTGAAAAAGTCTCGGTGTTTTCTTTGCTAAAATGCAAACATGCTTTAGTAAAGAGATAAATATTCCAACTGATTAGAGCAGCATACGCTTTTTTGAGTGGAAAACAATGCGTTTACCGGGGAAGGAGAGTCTGCTGATGAAATCCCCCCATAACCATAAATGAGATTTTGGATGTTAGCATTTCGTTTCTAAATGAACATTTAGAGGAAACACTGGGTCCAACAAAAATAGAAGAAAATCACTCAAAGTGTATCAATCTCGCACAGGTAAGTGTTTCATCCTAATTCCGAACCATAGATATGTCATGACTTGACTTTGCAAATTACTTCCTATCAAATCAAAAATTACATGCGTGATCATGGATCAATAGGGCTTCCCTTGGGAATGGGTTCTTTTGGTGGGTTTTCGGCTTTTGTGTGTTTTTGGCTTTTGATTTTTCTGGCTTTTTTTCTTTTTTCCGTTTTTTTTTTGTCTAGTGCGGGGCGAGAAAAAAAAAGGGTCGCTAGCGCACGGGATTTTGGTTGGTAATTAAAGGGAGAAGACCATTTTAGGTCGTGGTTTCCTTTCCTTCTTTTTTGTTCATTTGGTGACAATTCTGTATTGTTCAGATATTGTCCGGTCCAAAGACCTCTTTGCATATTTCTTCTGTTTTTCCTTCGATCCCCGATCAGGGGCTTTCTTTCCTTCTTCTTCTTCCTTTTTTACTTTCTCCCATTCTTTGATTGGGAATTTCCTTTCTTTTCTTTTTGCTTTCTCCCACTCTTTGATTGGGGAATTTTCCTTCTTTTTTTCTTTGATTGGAAATTTCCCTTCCTTTCTTTTTTTGCTTTCATTGGAAATTTTCCTTCTCTTTTTCTTTGATTGGAAATTTCCCTTCTATTCTTTTTTTGCTTTCATTGGAAATTTTCCTTCTCTTTTTCTTTGATTGGAAATTTCCCTTCTATTCTTTTTTTGCTTCCGAGGGTAAGGATTGACATTCTCACCCTGGGTCAAGGTTTATGGTGAGTCAGGATTTTGGCTCAAAGCTTGTAGAATGGCTAGACATGATACATGTCAGGGCTTGGTTTGGTTCAAGGATAAAAGGGATGCCCCACATTATTTCCATGACACAAATGCAAAAAATGATGATTTGGAAACTTTATGCAAAACTGGTCATGCATGCACCTATGCGGACACTCAAGTGTCAAATTTTTATGGTCATGTGATGCTAGGGCTCAGGATTCATTTCCTCTATTTTAGTCAACCCAACGTTTCCAAAATATGTTCTTTTATCAATTTGTGCATTCATCCGAGTCCATTTTGGGCGTCTGGGAAAATCTTCACAGCATTCACCCTTCAAGTGTATACACATTTTTTCAAAAACTAGTTATGATCAGTGAATTTTTCCAAAGAAAAGTTGGAAGTCATCTCTTTTCAAAAGCATGTTGGTTTTTCAGCTTGACAACTTATTTTTCTTTTTCCTCCTTCTTCTTTTTTTTTTTATCATTATCATTTGTTTATTTCTTTTTCTTGTTTGTTTTCTTTTTTTTTCCTTTTTTTTTTCATGAGGTATTTTGCTACCTAAACATGTGTATATTTTTGCGAGGTATTTTTGCTATATACATGCATATCCAAGGTATCTTGCTACCTAAACATACATATATATGTTTTGTAAGGTATTTTTGCTGTATACATGCATATCCAAGGTATCTTGCTACCTAAACATACATATATATATTTTGTGAGGTATCTTTTTGCTACATACATGCATATCTAAGGTATCTTGCTACCTAAACATACATATATATATTTTGTTAGGTATCTTTTTGCTACATACATGCATATCTAAGGTATCTTGCTACCTAAACATACATATATATATTTTGTGAAGTGTGTTTTTGTTTACATACATGCATATCTAAGGTATCTTTCTACCTAAACATACATATATATATTTTGTGAGGTATGACTACCTTCCGAGCTTGTGCTCGTTTTATTTAAATCCCCAGGATCATGAGCAACTAGGTGCATCCTACTATAAAAAGCGATCAAATAACAAACATAGATTCAAAAGGTACTAGGTTGCCTCCTAGTAGCGCTTCTTTAACGTCTTTAGCTGGACGCCTTATGACTTGTCGGTCACTGACCTAGTACTTTGCTTACCTTTGGCTTTGGACTTGGTAGCCTGCTGGTCGGCCATGTGTCGTAGGCAACGCTCTAACCTTTTTGCGGATGAGCTGAGGTGAACTCTAGAGGTGGTGGCGGTGCGTCTGTTTCCCGCTGCCGACCATCCCAATGCTGCTGTGGTGTTTCGCCCTGCGCCTGTCTGGGGCGCAGTACTTCTTGATGAAAGCTCGATTAGTAGGGGGCCTGATGCCCTTGCTGGAGGTTACAGGTACTCTGTAGAACTGACAGAGACCCGTAATTAGAGCTTGACAACTCCAAGACCCTGTTGGACTTCTTCGGGTCCACTGGGTGTCTTGCAGGTGCGATCCCTGCAAACAATTGATGAAATCAGAAATCAGTTGAGCGATGTGCATACTTACCTATGATGACATAACCTTGCCGGGGGGGGTACGGGCACCCTGTAGGACTGATAGAGGCCCGTAACCAGAGCTGGAAACCCCAGGGCCCTGTTGGACTTTTCCGGGTCCACTGGGTGTCTTGTGGGTGCGATCCCTGCAAACAATAGATGGTATCAGAAATTAGTTGAACTATATGCATACTTACCCATGTCGGGACGACACAGACCAACTGATACTTCCGCAGGGGGAGATTGGCATTGCGGTCGCTGGGCAGAATGTTGCTAAGTAGCAATGTCATCTATATCTGTGTAAGAGTGGTCATGTTGGTGCGCATGGTCCGCACTCTTCTCTTTGCAGCGGCACGGGTGAAATCTTGCCCCAGTATGCATAGTAGCTGTGTGATAGCCTCCCTCTCTGGTTGTGCTCGCACAGTTGGCCCTCCTCCAATATTAGGGGGTGGCCCAGGAACCGTTAAAAGGAAACTACTGGTCCCTTAACCGGGAGTGCAAGTCTCGGTTAAGCATTTAAGGATAGAGGACCTTAAATTATCTTAAGGTGTGGATATGGAGCCCACTGAAAGTGAGGACGCGTAGTCCTCTAAAGGCGAGGGCGTGTAGCCCTCTGAAGTTCAGGACGTGTCGCCTTTCGAAGGCGAGGGAGTGTAGTCCTATGATGGCAAGGACGTGCAATCCTCTGAAGGTGAGGGCATGCCCCCCTTTGAAAATGGGGAACATGTAGTCCTCTGATGGCGAGGACGTGTAGTCCTCTAAAGGTGAGGACGTGTAGTCCTCTGAAGGTGAGGGCATGTAGCCCTACGATGGTGAGGACGTGTAGTCCTCTCAAGGCGAGGACGTGTAGTCCCCTCAACGGTGAGGGTAACTAGTACCCAAGGTGAGGGCGTGTAGCCCTCTCAAGGCGAGGACATGTAGTCCTCTAGAGGTGAGGGCGTGCAGCCCTCTGATGGTGAGGACGTGTAGTCCTCTCAAGGCGAGGACGTGTAGTCCTCTCAACGGTGAGGGTAACTAGTACCCAAGGTGAGGGCGTGTAGCCCTCTCAAGGCGAGGACATGTAGTCCTCTGGAGGCGAGGACGTGTAGTCCCCTCAACGGTGAGGGTAACTAGTACCCAAGGTGAGGGCGTGTAGCCCTCTCAAGGCGAGGACATGTAGTCCTCTAGAGGTGAGGGCGTGCAGCCCTCTGATGGTGAGGACGTGTAGTCCTCTCAACGGTGAGGGTAACTAGTACCCAAGGTGAGGGCGTGTAGCCCTCTCAAGGCGAGGACAGGTAGTCCTCTGGAGGTGAGGGCGTGCAGCCTTCTGATGGCGAGGACGTGTAGTCCTCTCAACGGTGAGGGTAACTAGTACCCAAGGTGAGGGCGTGTAGCCCTCTCAAGGCGAGGACGTGTAGTCCTCTGAAGGTGAGGGCGTGCAGCCCTCTAATGGCGAGGACGTGTAGTCCTCTCACTGGTGAGGGTAACTAGTACCCAAGGTGAGGGCGTGTAGCCCTCTCAAGGCGAGGACAGGTAGTCCTCTGGAGGTGAGGGCGTGCAGCCCTCTGATGGCAAGGACATGAAGTCCTCTGATGGCGAGGACATGTAGTCCTCTGATGGCGAGGACATGTAGTCCTCTCAAGGCGAGGACATGTAGTCCTCTCAAGGCGAGGACGTGTAGTCCTCTAAAGGTGATAGGTACAAGTACCCAAGGGTCCACCCTTATGAGAAAGCAAGAGATCGACTCATCGAGAGGGCCGGTCATCCCAAATCCACAAGATTTGGACATTAGATGTAGGAAATCTATGCAGTTAACATAATTTTTGGGGATGCAGATGCATGCAACCTTTGTCGTGAAATTTTGGTAAATGCAGACTTCATATGAAACAATGCAATGTAATGGAAAGTTGTACAATGTTCATGACATTCTTTCCCTATTTTGTGATTTTGATTTTGATTTAATTTTTTTTTTTTGGAAAACACAGATTGACTGTCCTTTTGAAAGAGTTGATAATTCATGCAACCTCATCCTATCTTTTTGCAAATCTCTCAGGGAACTCCCTCAGAGTGTGTGTTCTGTTTGATTTAGTCACTTGACCATTTTGGAGTGACGGCAATGGAGTCGTTTGATGTTTGATCAATCCATTGAAAACCTAGGGTTTGTCCCCCCTTTCCCTTTTCTTGTTTAAAAACATCGACAGGTGAGAACTTTTGATCTGCCCCTATGTTCACTTGAGGCTCATGCACGGTGCCCCTCATTGCCCCAGTGTAAGGCTTTGAGGTACCAATCGTTGTCTTTCGTCATGACCTTGTAGGAGGGAACCTATTGGGTGAGAACTTCTAATCTGCCCCTAGGTTCACTTGAGGCTCATGCACGGTGCCCCTCATTGCCCCAGTGTAAGGCTTTGAGGTACCAATCGTTGTCTTTCATCAGGACCTTGTAGGAGGGAACCTATTGGGTGAGAACTTCTAATCTGCCCCTAGGTTCGCTTGAGGTTTTTGCATGGTGCCTTTCGTTGCCCCAGTGTAGGGCTTAGAGGTACCAAGTGTTGTCTTGTTTTCACGACCTCGTAGTGAGGAAGAATGAAAGAAGCAGTTGATTCTTGCAAAAAGAATTTTCCAAGGACGAGAAATAGTTGAAGGATTTTTCAGCTGATGGATTTTTTTGATGTCTTGGTGATGCTAAAGGATCAAGTACTTCTAAGTTTTATTCAAGACAAGAATCCAAGAAAGTCAAGATATATGATCAAGTTTGATCTCTTAGAATCTTTAGGAAGAAGTTTCCAAATTGAAACAAACAAAAGGTTTGACCAAAGAATTCTATCATTTCAAATTGAGATTTGCTCTCTGGTAATCGATTACCATTAGTTGAAAATGTTTTAATTCAAATTTTTAAAACCTGTAATCGATTACATAAGTCTTGTAATTGATTACCAGAGGGGATTTTCAGAAAATAATTTCCAAGAGACATATCTATTCAAATGTTTTATGAACGGCCATTCAAATGTTTTAAAGAGAGTTTTCATTGCCCAAACAGTTTTATCCTCTCGAAAGATCAAGAGTTTTTCTGAACTGAAATGTCTTATCCTCTCAAAAAGATTCCTTGGTCAACCACTTGCTTATTCAATAAGGAATTTTTGATTGATCTTCATTTTACAATCTACCTCTTTTACGAGAGACCTCTTCTTCTCTTCTTCTTATTTCTGAAAAGGGATTAAGAGACCGTGGGTCTCTTGTTGTAGAGGATTCCTGAACACAAGGGAAGGGTTATCCCTGTATGCATTGTTAATCCGAAAAGAGAGATTGATAGTTCAATTGGGGAATAGTCTTTGCATCTTAATTCAACCCCCCTTTTTCTTAAGGTAACTGAGGTCATTTGTCCAACATCCTATTCTTGATAACTCACTTCTCTCTAAAAAGACAAAATGAGGTCACATGAACGTCTATATTTTTACTTGAAAACACAGTCAATCAAATGCCTTTTTATTTTTTATTTTGAAACTTATTTGTTTTGAACTTTGCTCGTTGTTTTACGGCACCCCCACCAACGTGCAAGATGAGTAATCTCTGATTGAACGGTCTTGGAAGTCAACACTCAGGAGCGCAGGTTGCTTGAGCAAACAGACCAATGGCTTACACCCACATTCCGGTGAAAGTTGAATAAGCAAACATGCGTTTGTGAGAGGATGAGGGACAAAGATATCAACTTTATCCATTTCATTTAACATTGTAGCTGTGGTTTACAATAATGGCATAAACTTGGAAACCCTGATGAGTCATTAGGGACACCTAACAACAGCTTTCAAAATTGCCCCATGTGTGGCATTTCTTGTCAATGTCAGGATTTACATGCAATTCTCCTCAAATTTCAGCCAGCCCGTATCAATTAGACTTCACACTTTATGCTTCGGGGTCATACAATGCTCAATGGAATGCCCCAGGGCTCCTCCACGATAAGCACACGTTGCGTTCGAGTCGTATCCTCAGAAAAGTGGAGGTTGATGAACCTTGGCTAGGGTTATGGCTACCATTGAATTATCAAGTAGATATGGGAGCAAGTCAGCATAGGACACTGGAATTGGGGTGAATTCTACAGGCTTTCTCGCTGCAAAATTCACTTCTTGGTTGGTGTTTTTGGTTTGTGCTAAAGGTGGTGTTCGCCATTGGAAGTGCGGTAGACAGACTTTGTGGTAGATTTAGGGATGGCCTTTGTGGATACCTGGGTGGTGGGTAAGGAGAAGGTTTGTTATTGGCTGAGTAATGACATTGTTGGGTTTGGTGGGAAACTTGGCCGTATAGGAATGGCAGTCACAGCATGGGTTTCTCCCTCTTTCTCACCCTCTTCATTTGCCCCAGTTTTCTCAGTCGTCCTAGTAGGATGATCAAATTTGCCTCTTTTCGGACTCACATCGATCCTTTCACTGGCGAAGACCAAATCCGCAAAGCTTTGAGGTGTGTAACCCACCATTTTTTCATAGTGGAGTACCGATAATGTGTCTACCATCACGATTATCGTCTCCCTTTCCATTATTGGGGGTACCACCTGGGCCGCCAAATCCCTCCACCTTTTGGGCGTGTTCTTTGAAAGATCCATCCCCCTTTTTGCACATGTTCTGTAGTTGCATCCTATTCAGAACCATATCAAAATTGTACTGATACTGCCTAACACAGGCAACCATTAGGTCCTTCCAAGAATGGACTCGGGAAGGTTCCAAGTTAGTGTACCAGGTAACAGCTACCCCAGTAAGACTTTCTTGGAAGGAATGTATCAGCAATTCCTCATCTTTTGCGTATTCCCCCATCTTCTGACAATACATCTTTAGATGGTTCTTGAGACAAGTAGTCCCCTTGTACTTGTCAAAGTCCAGCACCTTGAACTTGGGAATGACCATGTTTGGGTATTAGGAACAACTTTTCTAGGTTAGCAAAGGCATAATCTTCACCTCCTTCAATGGCCCTGAGCCTTTCCTTTAGATGATCCAACTTTCCCATTCCTGCCATAGTCATGAGGGTTTTTATCCGCTGTGGAATGCAAGAGGTGCAGTTGTGGGTGATACTGAGGGCCCTCCAAAGTGTTTTGCAGGGGTATACCACCAACTGCTTGCCCTTCAGCAGCATATCCGAGGCAAGGCTTGAAGTTGGCTAGATCGTGGTGGGGAATTTCATGTGTCTCCTCCATGGGTCGAGAGACATGTGCATGATCAGATTGAGGTTGTTGGCTCTTAATGAGTATGGGAGTGGAGTTATTGACATCCTCATTGGGAATGTACACCACATTGGGTGGTGTATAGTTTGGGAGGCAAACCATATGGCGGGAAGGCGTGCTTGTTTTGAATTTGCACATCATGGGGTCATCCGTACTTCCCAAATCTTTGCCTACCATAT
Organism: Glycine max; assembly: GCF_000004515.6. Lineage (NCBI taxonomy): Eukaryota > Viridiplantae > Streptophyta > Magnoliopsida > Fabales > Fabaceae > Glycine > Glycine max. The sequence goes on from NC_038252.2 coordinate 27,074,468, forward strand.
TTGAGGTTGGATGATTCATTTGCTTGAGGCCAGATGGGGACGTCGGGTTCACCTTAGCAACAACGCTGGTAGCGGCAATTGCAACCGCATTGGCTTCCATTATCTTCTTCACGCTCATCATGGCCTCCATCATTGTGGCCATTTTCTCTTTAATGGCCTCCATGTCGGCCTTCATCTTCTCTTGTATCTCCTCTACTTCACCCATTACTCTAGCTCTAGCACGAGTTCGGTAAGGGCGTCGTAAAGCGTGTCCCTTTCTTTTTTATAACAATGATTAAGTTCATTTTATTTTATTTTTCAAGGAAAGAATGCAACGAGCAATGCAACCAATGAAAAGCATGGATGCATGCGAATGATGTACAATTGAAGTATTGCGAATTTTTACGCAAGATATGGGGTTGAATCAATTTAGATTTTCAACATGGTCCATGACATCTTTGTCAAGGTGAAACTGGAAGTAACAAGGACATCAATAATCCTAAATATGTTTGGCAGTAGATGAAGCAGTGATGTGACTCGATTCATCTTTTGCCCCAATTTTGCAAGACGATTACTTCCATATTTCAACTTGACTTGATGAACCTTTTTGTAAAAGCATGAGCTTGGTTCAACCCTATAATCCAAGGAATGGCAATTCTGATCGCCAATACTTCAACAACATCTCATAGGGATGAATGACTCGGGCATACTTTAAGCTTATGCACGGAAAATGTAATTATGAAATTGAGATGCCCGAAGAAACACCATTTCCTAGTTAACCATGCATTAGGTACCATGTTCAATTATTTTGTTTTTAAGTGAAACGGGTTTATGATCCCAACATTGTTGGCTCGTGGTGCCTAACACATGAAACTAAGAATGTAGTGTGAAGTTTCACGCTTCCCCCTTTTTTTGTTTTTGTTTTGTAGAGGAAAATACAAGGATGAGCAAACATGAAAACAAATGGTATGCAATTTTGCAGATCAAAAAGTTTGTTGAACGCATATGCATGATGATGCCATGACTCATGCAAAATGTGAGGCTGGAATATGATAACGGACAAATGCAGGATATGTCCATTATGATGTTATGAAGAGATGCTTATGCGATGCATGATATGAATGCATTTTACGGACACGAGAGCCCGGAAAATTATCTCTTCTTACTTGCGCTTTTGGGGGCGCAGTGCCCCATGTGTACAATTAAGAAGGTGATATGGACCTTCCGGCTTCCCGTGACAAAGGACGAGACCAACATACAATGCATGCTAGAGATAAAATGCGGGAGTGACTTGATTCGCACTGATTTTTGGAGTAAAAACGTGGGATAAACTCATTTTATTCAAAAAGTTATAACTAGTCAAGATCTGAGCGACAATACAAACTTCCTAGCGGTTTCTAATCATATGGTCCATTAAGTCTATCATATGTTGACAATAGCTGAGAAGTCCGTGGATCTTCTTGGGGCGGAGTAGGTGTCCGCCATTGCTTTGGCCTTGGCTAGCAATCGGGGAAGTTCTTGACTCCTGTTCAAAGTAAGAGCAAATCGGTCCGTCCACATTGTTGCCTCTTGGTGCCATGAATCAATTACCCTCTCCCTTGCTTCGCTTTCTGCTGATATCTTGGCGTACTCATCCTCTAGCCTTTGCTCGTGAGTCGCCGCTAGATTTAGCTTCTTGGTACTTGGCGATGATAGCTAACATGTTGGTCTCTGTCTCGCATAAACGCTGAGACAAGCTTCTTTTGGACCTTGAACAAGCAATCAACTCCTCTTTCAGAACCATGCTATGTGCTCGCGACTGGTCCCTTTCTTCCCTTCGCAACTTGAGTTCATTATTGCTACCCCATAGAGCTCCACGAAATTTGTTCCGGCCATACTCTTCCTTGCGAGCCCTCTTGGTCTCTTGTTCAAGGGCTCTTGCGGTAATTGCATTCTCTTCCCGTAACCCGGTACACTCCTTCTGAACGTGTGTAGAAGCCAACTTGAACTTCTCCTTGGCGAGTTTTGCCTTTCCTAACTCGCTTTTGAGAGCTTGGACTTCTTCGTCCTCTTCCGGTGCTTCAAAATTCTCTTCGCTGACGACTTTTAACTTGGCGAGCCAATCTAAACCTCGTATGCGAACTTTCAGCCATTCGTGGTACCCACCAATGATGCCATTACGAATGCCTCTAAGCTCTTGATCTTTCCTTAACGGGGTTTCCCATGCCTTATGGATTCTTTGTATAGTCTTGGAATTTTGTGCGCCGAGATCCCTCACAAGGAAAGGAGACATGCTTTCTTCCGTCGGTGCTCCCCTCATGGGGTACCCTAGTTGTCTTATAGCGAGCGTGGGATTGTAATTAATACAACCCCTCGTTCCTACCAGCGGAATGTTTGGGTATCTTCCACATGAGAAAAGGACTCCTTCTTTTCCTTCCTTCCATCGGGGGAACCAACTGATTGTTCTACCTCCTATCCCGGCCAAGAGCTGGTCCCAATCCATTCTCCTCTTTTCAGTACACGAGCGATGGCTCAGGAGCGGACATGGATGTCTTGTGTCTTGTTGGAACAAGTGTGAAACCAACCAAACACAGAGGGCGGGTAAGCAACAGATGATCCGTGCGCTACTCTTCTCGCACCTTCGGTCAAATGTGTCAAATAGATCTGCCAAGACAGCTACCACCGGACTTTCCTTGCTATGGTGGTAGGCAAGGAAAGCGTCGATTGCTGCTAGGTCTACCAAACCATCCACGTTTGGAAAGAGGACGACCCCAAAAATTAGCAAAGCTAACACATCCATAAACGGGACCCAGTCTCCTTGATTGGCCATACCCCTCGCCTTGTCTTCTAGGTACTTCTGTGGTAGGCCCGCTATGCCGTTCCGAGTCTGTTTTATGCGGTCCAAACCTCTTGCTGAATCCTTGACCACAGTTGCAATTCTGCTCAAAGAGGGGAGACATCCGGAGGAAAGATATGGTTTTCTTCCCCCGAGAGGACATCCTAGAATTTCTTCAAATTCTTCAATGGTTGGTACTAATTGGAAGTCTCCGAATGTGAAGCATCTCAAAGGCTGGTCGTAGTATTGGGTAAGTGATGCAATGGCTTCTATGGACACCTCTGCTATGGTCAACTCTAAGATCTTTCCGTAAGTCTTGCGGAAGGCTTGCATTTGGAGGGGTTCCATCAACCGCCCTAATTCCTTGATGTTGGTGGTATCTAGGCTTTTGACCTTGACTTGGTAGAACCTCTTGCCGGTTTGATTTGTTCCCATGCTTACTAAAGTGAGACAAAAGCTGGTGCAAATCAAAACTCCGATATCTCATGGGTGGGATGGATGAATGCATGGTGGAATGCATATGACACAGATGCAATCTAGGAATGCGAGGGTCCGGGGAATTTGTCCCCTTCTTAGATACGACGTCTAGGGGTAGCGAAATGCCCCAACGCACGTTTTTAAGAAGGCGACACGGACCCTCCGTTGGTTTGTTTACAGTAGGGATCAAGACAGAACCCATATGCAATGCCTATGCAAAAGACACAATGCGGGAATGTGCACAGTATGACAATATTTACCGAACATAAGCAAAAGGGTATATGATACTCATGCATGGCAGTGTGAAAAATGGCACGCAGCGTGTTTGCTTCGTGCCCCTATTTAAGGGACCTATAAGGGAGAGAACTAACTAGGCTTTTAGCAATAATCCCCAAGGTAGTTATATCTCTCTTGATGGTTTCTAGAGGTATCATCCCCTTTGAAGAACATATTGTAGCAGTAGGGACTACTAGCAACAATAGGTTTTCAAAGAGAAAAGCTCTAGATGAGGGTTCACTGTAATCAAGCAAGTCGGAGACCTAGCATGATCACAGATTCACCTCCACTCCTTATGCTCCCATGAACCCGGGTATAGGGCCCTTTTTCACTCACAGTGTGTGCAAATAGTGTTGGTGTTTGTGTGCATCAAATGAATAAATATTTACTTCATGCATACATTTAAAACGCACTAAAAGCAACAAAGAGTTTATATACACAAGAACATAATGAAAGGAAACCAACAAAGGGGTAAGTCACGGTAAAACATTGCACAAAATTAAATGGCCTAACTCTCTAAAAACAGTCCCCAGTGGAGTCGCCAACTGTCGCAACCTACCCTTCGGCGGGAGGGCGACGCGTGACTCGCGGGATGCGTGTTCCACGAAAGGAATACGCGCGGAGTCGCCACCAACGTTTATTTGAGGAAAACGTCGGAAAAACCGGAAAAGACGCGATCTACGAACTTTTAAGTGAAAGGTTCGGGAGTTGTATTTACGCACGGGGAAGGTATTAGCACCCCACATGTCCGCCCCAAGGGACGGCAGCCTTTAATCGAATGTGCAAACATGACTTTGACTTTTTATGTTCCCTTTTTATGTTCTTATATCCTTTATACCCTTTTTATATTTTCTCTTTTTGTGGTCGACAAGGGTGTTTCCCTTTGCTCCTACGTATTCCTCAATTTGGGATGAGAAAATCAGACCTACGTAGTTCTTTTTTATCAAGTGATTCTTTTTTATTTTAAGAGGTGATCATTTTAAGGCGTTGGACCTTAAAAATGATCCATTTTACTTAGTGAGGAAATGAAATGACAAACTTCAAAAGCCTATTTTTTATGGACGAGCTTGATTAGGCGAATTGATTTTAGCCTTTAGTTTCACTTTAGTTATTAATCAATTCGATTAAGAATGAGAAATCCCAAAGAGAAAACGTTCACTTGATTTTCCGCTTTATTTTACTAAAAGATGTCTTTTTGATTATTATATTATTTTTTACCTCTTTTTGATTTCCAACGTTTACGGCACGACCGAACGGTCGGAATTTATTTTAACCGAAGTTAATGGATAATACAATTCAAACGTTCGGTGGAAATTTATTTTATTTTTAAGTTAAGCGAGAAATGACTTAAGTAAAATGGCTTAAGCACGTCAACAGGGGGTATAAAAAGTAAACAAAACGAGAATAAAAATGCATGAAACACAATGTGGACCACTACGGGCACATAGAATGAATCGAAAAGCTTGGTTCGAGGTACTTACCCGTTGAAGATCGAAGAACGATGAAGAACGAATGAAGAACGTCGAAGAACGGTTGAAATCTTTGCGAAATTCCTCACGGAAAACGTTACGGAAACGTTTCGGAAGCGCCTCGGCTTAGATTTTCTTCACGGAAACAATTTTTCTAAGCAAATTCGAAAGAGAGAGAAGTGCCAAAGGGGCTGAACCCCTTCCTTCTTGCCTTCCTCCCCTATTTATAGCAAAATAGGGGAGGAGGTTGCCGCCCAGCTCGCCCAGGCGAGCAGGGTTGCTTCCTCCAGAAGCAACCGCCTTCTGGAGGAATATTCCGGAGGGCCCAAGTGGGCCTGGGTGCTATTTGCACCCCCATTTTTACTAAGTACACCCCCTCTGCTGTTTTTTTGGTGATTCTTTTTTCGTAAAGTTACGGAAACTTACGAATTTCGTAACGATACTTGTTTTCTTTCCGTAATGTTACGGAACCTTGCGGATTACATAATCATCCCCTTTTTGACTTACGGAATGTTACGGAACCTCACTTAATTATGCAACGATGCTTCCACTTGATTTCCGGTGTGTCACGGAAACTTACGGATTGTGCATCAATATTTTTTTGGTTTTTCGGCATGTCCTGGAATTTCACAAATTGCCTAATGATGGGTGCCAAGCACCTCACGAGGACCAAAGAATGGTCGCACGTCATCGAGCAAAGGTCCCCGGACGAAATTAGGGTATGACACAGTCCTATTTCATCTCTCATTTGGTTCTTATGACTCTGGTGATGAGTTTCTATGGAAGCTTGATGAAGAAGTTGCCAAACAAAAAGGAGAGAAAAAGTAAAAGTTGAAGCACATGACATCCTTTGAGGGGGAGCCTAAAATCTGAAGGAAGCATCAGTTCAAGGGGAGTTTTTATGATTCAAGTTTAAATTTATGTCCTGAAATATTTTATCTTGTACTCAAAACACACTTTCTTGATGTGAAAAAACTTATATGAATAAAATGTGATATTTTTTTGTTATTTGTTTAGACTTTATCTCAAAGTCTTATGATGCATTATGATCTATTTATGATATATACTTTTTGTATCTAATAAAATTGACTAACACTTTAATGTGAAATCTTATAAGTGTGCCTTCAACTTTTAAATTTGTGTCTGTTTGACAACATCAAAAAGGGGAAGATTGTTAAGTCAAAAGACATTTGTATCTTAAGACAAATCAAGACCCTTAGTTATTTTGATTGAATGTAAATAAATACAAAGGTTAAAAGCTACACCTTATGGGCTATCAAAACATGTTTCACGAGTCTACATCTAATGGTTTAGATGATAGCAAGATGGAATCATGATCTAATACGACATTAAAGATGACATTTAAAACTTCAATTAAAACGTTGTGTCTGTGATCTATTTTGGTAGAGACATTATCCAAAGATCTATCAAATCCTATGAAGAATAAATGAAGCTAAACTCTAAAATTCCTCAATCACCATCAAAAGGAGTGCCCTACTACACATACCTACTCTGCCGCAAAAGGAAGTGGTTTCTTGTCGTAGTTTTCAACACACTAGCGAAGAAGAGTGGTTTTGCAGCATGAAGAAGTATATACATTTAATGCTCCAATGACCACATTCTCCAAACGCAAGCTTAAGAAAAGAAATATATTCATTTAGAGACAACAAAACCTGATTGAAAGAGACCTATAAATACCAAAAGTTTTAAAGACATGAAGAAACAACTAAAACGGTCATATTTAAATTCTTTTTGTAAAAAGCTCTTTGTGTAAATTCTTATAAAGTTTAAAAAAGCTCTCAAAAAACTTTGATTATTTTGAGATAAAAGACTAAGTGCTAAAATGGTTTATCCATCTATAAGATGATTGAGCAATCAACACAAACAAATCTTCTGATTTGTGTTAGAGCGAACAATGGCTTGGTAGGACAAAGAATATTGGTTGTAACAAACTTGGTGTAAAGCTTGAGTTAAGAAGCCAAAAGTGGCAGTGATAAGTACTTCTAACTCATTTAAGTTAGTGGAATTTGGTGATTTTCCAAGAATTGGACGTAGTCCCTATGGTTTAGATAAACTAGTATAAACTTCTTGTGTCTTATTTGGTTTATTTTCTCTTATGCACTTTAAACTGACTCAAGATTCAAATTTAATCTTTGTGATTGAAAAACTCTATTTGTTTTACAATATCTGAAACTATCTATTTTTGTAAATATTCATCATCAAACGATAACATTGTTGTTTTCGAAAAGGTTTTAAATTAAGTAAAAATCACAATTCAATCCCATTTCTTGTGATATTTGTCTTTACATTTGTCACTAGAGTTTCAACCACCTTAGTAGCAACATTCTGACATCGTTTTTTCTTCTAATTAACATCTCCCTCCATATCTCATTTTGTCTCTACCACCATTGGTAGCTTTGAATTCGAGGTTGTGGAGGGTCTATTTGCCCTAAATCCTAAGATTGATGTTTTTTTAATAGTTCCACCAACGCATTTTTTTCAACCTCCACCCTCTCTCGTGTGGGTCCCATCAATTATTAGATTGTTGATTTTATTGCCAATAATTGATTCTCCTTGATTTTGGCTACCTGTTTTCCGACTCAGTCCTACCTCTATTGACCCTTTTTTCCTGCAGCCACTTACTCCCCTCAATCTCCCCACTCTTCCGGTTAGCTTCGATCCTCACTCCCTTGCCTCCTCTGATGCAATCCTCCCTAGGAAGGGACCAGTCACCAAAGCCAGGAGCAAGAGGCTCCAAGAGGATTGGGCTAGAGTTGTTGAAGAAGGGCTTAGGGTTCTCATGAACCTCAAGGTAGATTTCTGAGCCCATGGGCCAAGGTTGGGTCCACTTTTCTTTGTAAATATTAGAATAGGTTTTCTTTCTTTTGGGCCTTGTATTTTGGCCATTTTAGGGCATCCTATCCTACAAGTCAAGGGTACCCTAGCAGTATAGGGTTTTAGCCTTGTATTTCAGGGCATTTTGAGTAGTCTTTGTAGTAGGGAGTTTTTTGTATTTTCATGTATTTTGGCATGGGGGTGAGCTTAACTATTAGATGGGTGTGTGTAGCTAAGATTCATCAGGGCTTGTGCCTCCCCAAGCTACCTCCTTACCTAAGAAGCCAAGCCCATTTTGGCATGGGAGTGAACTTAGCTATTGGAGGGGTGTGGGTAGCTAACCTCTAGCTTCTCAAGGAAGCTTTCTTACTTGCTTCCCAAGGAAGCTACCTTCCTTGCTTCTCAAGGAAGCTTCCATGTGCTAGAGTTACACCTTTCATGCTTGTGGCATCTAAAGGGAATATGCTAGGATGCCTTTCGCATATTCTTGAAATATTCCTTTTAGATTCACATGAAATGAAAATGAAATTCATAAAGTGAATTTGATTTAGTTGGTGACCTAGGCTATAAATAGAAACATGCATAACACTTGCCATAACTTTAATGAATGAGAAACTTGTGAGACATACTTCAAAACTCAACTTCTCTCCCTATTCTCCTTCAATTTCCATGCCACACACACACACACACTCTCTCTCATTCTCTTCATTCTTTGAAGTTTCCTCTCTAAGCTTCTTATCCAAGGCACTCTCTTGGTGGTGAAGCTTCTCCTTCCATGGCTTATTCTCTAGTGGATGGCACCTCTTCTCACCTCTTCTCCTTTATCTTCCGCTGCAACTTCATGGCTGAAAATCACTATTGAAGGACCTTATTGAAGCTCAAAGATCCAACCTCCTTAGAAGCTTCTCAAGCAAGCTTCCAGCATCCTCTACCTTTTCCTTCATAAATAGCTTGCCACAAAAGTTCTCAATATGGCCAATGTGACCACATAAAAGGAATAAATTCCATAGCCCTTCATACTTAAACAAGACCACCTTCCATTCTCCTACTAGTTTTTTTTTACTTTCTTTGATATCTTTAGAGGTTGTTTGACATCTAGTAATACCCTAATACTCATGTACGACTTCTAGACATTGGAATTGTTTTTATTGTCGTACTTCATAAATGCTCCAATGAAGTTGCCAATATGTTGGTCAACCATGGCTGACATGAATCCCGCTAACAAGTTATGGATCTGAACCCATATCAGAATAAAGTTCAAGGGCATCTCCTTTGGTATCTCACTCTCCTTGATGCTACTTAGTGCTATCATATTATTTTTAAAGGACCATGGTCCTCCGTTTAGCACTCTATTGAAATCTGTCATAGAAGAATTGAAATAGAAATCTCTCTTCATCAATCTTTTTTATTGTGACTCCCATTCCTGGTCTCCACACCGCCACCATCCTTTTCTTCATAATGTGTTTGCAAATAGGTTTGTCTATCAAGAAGCATCCCATAGGGCATAGCCCAAGATCAAACTCATGCTCTTGTCCCTCCTCCCCATGGAAAACCTACCTGTCCTCCTCCTCTTCAACTAGTGAAGGTTTTTTCATCTATTATGAATGCAAAAAGCAATGATACACATGTTGGAGTTTCACCATACTAAGTTTTTAGGTCAAAACTCTTACGAGAGAGAAAACAACACTTTCATTTAGGAAAGAAAAATCACAGTTCGGCAACTTAACAGTGGTCAGTCGAAACAAGTTAATAAGTGTACAAATAAGAAGTATAACTAGTTTATCATATAAGGATTAAAATATAAATATTGCATAGATACCAAACAAATATTTTAAGTATTAATAAGAAAAATGAAAACAAATAAAAAATTTTTGTTTTCATAATTAAAAAAAATTGTTTACTCTGTATTGTAATATTTTTTTACATAAAAACTGATGGAGAATGTATCAAAACCGCAAGTTTTATTATTTTGGAAAAATAAAAACATATATTATTAAATTATATTTAAATGATTAAGATTAAAAGATAAATAATTTGAAATGTATATTAGAATATTTAGAAATTTTTTTATTAAACTTATTTAAAGTTGTGAAAATAGTTTATGGCTTTCATAAATTATTTTTAACTTATTTTCACATTTATTATATCTTATAATTATTAACTTATTTCAATAAGTTATATGATAAAAAATATTTTATAAAAGTTACATAAATTTAAGTTTTTCTATGAGTACTGCTAAAGATTGAAGTCTTTATCTCATTTTAGTTTAGTTTTGATAATTTTACATGTCAAAACACATTTAACAGGTGTGACATTGTATTAATTGTTTAGCTAGGCATGAGTGTTTAATTTATGTTAATCTTGCTTAACTTTATCACCTTTGTGCTTGGATTAGTTATATTTGAAAGATTAGAAGTTCATTGAAAATTTATGAACTTGGTAATAGATTACAACATGTGTGTAAATGTGTAATCAATTACACAAGTTAAAATTAATTCAAAGAGGTTTACGTCTCATTCTAAGTGAGATTTGTCAAATTAATCGATTACAACTTTTTGGTAATTGATTACATTGATTCTCATATTAGAAAAACTCTTTGTAATCGATTACAAGATTACGTAATCGATTACGAGTGTTTGGTAATTGATTACAAGATTTTGGTATATGTTACAATGCTTCTAACTTTCTTACATGACTTTATAGGATTGAACTAGTCGATTATAAGACATTGGTAATTGATTACATTGATGTTAAATGGAAACCCAAGTTTATTTTTAGAGATTTAACCGATTACAAAATGGTTTAAATCAATCACATCGGTTATATCAGATTCTTTATAAATAGATCTTTTTATAATAAGTCTCTAAGCTTCCAAAACATTTTCCAATTTCGTGACTTATTGAGAGGAAGTTATCATGAGGGTTTTCCAAGAGTGATGATGATGATCAACATAACAAGGATCTTGGAATCTCAATCATGGGTTGACCATTGATAAAGCTTAAAGAAATTTTGATTTGCACATTAAAAGTGTATTCAATCCAATTTTTATTTTTGTAGGTTTTAATCTTAGTTAGGGTTACCAAGGGGTTTTTAGTTAATAGGGTTTCAACTCTTGGAATTTCTTGTTGTAGGGTTCAAAAAGGTTTTGGAATTTCTCTTATAGGGCACATGGGAAAAGTAGATTGTTAAGGAATTGCTTGTGCATAATATTTGTACTTTGGTTCTGTAATAGTGGAATGTTCTAAGGGATCTTAAAGAAATTGGATGTAGATCCTCTTGAGGACTAAATCAGTATAAATTTTGTGTGTGATTCTCTATTTCTCTAACTCTTAATTTTATGAATCTATCTTGATATTGGAATTGATATATGTGGGTTGTAAAACTCTTTTCTAAGGTTTTTGAATTCATTGATTTATTGTGTTATTAATCTATTACGACAAGACTTTTGAGAAAACTTGAAATTCATAAGGGGTTTGATTATAATTGAATCTAAACAATGATTAGGTAAAAGTTTTGAAAAGAATTTATTCAACTTCTCTTTTAGATTCCAGTTAATCTGGCAAGTACTTGAGTTAAAGCTACTAATTTGGAATCAATAATAAGTCCATCAATAATATACTATATATAAAAGAAAATTTTATTCTATGGGATGATGTCACATGACAATTCTATTTTCATTCCCTCCAAAAAATATTAAATGACACAATCAAGAAAATGATTGAGTAATTATTAATAATGTTATAAATATATTTTAATTTAATTTAAATAATTATTAATAACACAATCAATCTTTTGTAAACTAATTCAAGTGGATATTTAGTTTGATATATTAATTGAAATACTTAAAATCAATAACTGTCTTTGTCACATGATATCAATTCATTAATTTATTTACAATTATCATTCTTATTAGAAACTTCCCATATATTTTTAGTGACCACAAATAAGTTTATTTTACTGATTCAAATTTTAGATTTTTCAAATTAATGATATTTATTCTTAACGCCATTTTATGATTCCATCAAATTATAAAAGTAGAAGCTTTCCTTTTTTATATAAAAAAAGAAATATCAAACTTTCGTTTGATGTAGTGTTTTCTTTAAGTTCAAAATTCAGGAAAGTTATATTTTTAATCTATTATCAATTTTTCTAATGTATGCAACCTTGCACACAATAGCAGTAATTAATTACTCATTTTTACCTAATAAAGATTAAGACTTATTTGTAATCTGTTAGTCAATTTAATTACTGTCTTTTCCTTATTTAAATTAATTGATTCACTTTCAATCAAAATAATAATTCTCTCTCTCATTTAATAAATTGATTAATTTCTTATAATATTTTTGCCTTTACAAATTTTTTATTTTCTATGGTAATTTCCCTCCAAAAAAACCCATAAAGTTCACAATTATCAAAAAAGAGGTTGAAAATTTTAATTTAAATACGATTTTTCGGGAAAAATACCATAGTAAATTATTTGTGTAACCTTTTTAATCTTCTAAGACCTTTTTTGTGAACTTTGAATGGAAGTTAAATAATTTTTTGTGTAACCTAATCTAATGTATTCATATTTTATTCAGAAGTTCCTAGATGGAACTAATTTTACCTTTTTTGTAGAGAAAAATTATTATTATGTACTTAATCTAACAATTTGAAAGGGATATAATTAATTTCTGTGATTGGTCGTTCCTATAGAAATGAGTTTTTAATTTGATTGATGGGGACAATAAACAAAAATTTATAACTATATCTATCTATCTATCTATCTATCTATCTATCTATCTATCTATCTATCTATCTATCTATATAGATAAAATTATAGATGGATAGATATAATTTAAGAAGAAAATATAAGAAAAATAAATAAAGAGGGTGTTCTTGTTCAAAACGTCATGTGATCTTCAACCAATTGTCATGTGATCTTCAACCAATTGTGGGCTTCAATATAATTACCAGGTGTTAGGGCCATAGCTTGTTTACAATATTCAGCGGCTTGATTAAACCAAGGCTCCACAACTTTCGAGTCTCCTTCTCGAATGGCCTGTTCTCCTTGGTCGAAATAGGCGAGTCAATTCCTTTTCTTAGAACCGTCCTTGAGATTCATTTAGTATTTTGTCCAAGAGAAAGGGAATGAAAGGGAGCAAAATTCATCCTGAACTATCTTTTCATCTCCTCCAATATTTCAAAAATTTTGAAGAAGAGAGAAGATTTGAAATATTTCAATTACAATAACTAAAATGTTTTCTTATATCATAAAATTTAAAAATATAAAATATAAAAGTAAATTAATTTTTAAAACCTTTCTTCTCCCCTTATGAACAAAACAAGGGTTATCTTTCCACTCTTTCATTAAAGTTCATCCTGTCTTCCTCTTAATAAAAATTTCAAATCCTTTTTGTTCTTTCCTTTTCCTCATCTTAACAAGGGCCATAAGAATGTAACTTACCACATATTTTCTTAATCTATATGAGTAATTATTAATTAAATAAACTATTTTAAATTACTTCAAAATAAGCCACATATTATAAAATCATTACTTTTAACTATTAAATATATTTAAGAATAAGTACTTAAATAATATTTAATGTTGTTGTTATAGTATTTATATATTTATAAAATATCTAAGATTGAAAGAGAAGAAAATAAAATAATTATTTTTTTATTCATTGTTTCTTTTATAGAATTTACTCATTGTTTGATGTAGGTGACTCGTCCATTTTTTTTTTTAATTTATCGAAAAGACTTTGGAAGTCAACCAATCGTAACAAAACAAACTTTCCTGATTTTCTATAACAAACCTAGGATGAAAAAATTTACCAACACGAAATTAGGAGTCTTTCTTCAAGTCTTCTACTTTCGCCTAATCTGCCTCTCAACTTCATGTAAACTCACACGTATCTTCTCTGAATTAAAGCAAAACCCTTTTGATAAAAGCCTTCAATAGAGTGATCAAGGCACAGACCAAGTTCATTTCTCCTTCTGCAAAGTCTAACACATAAAGCAAAAAAAAAAAAGCAAGGGTTTGAACTTTGAAGCCATGGATGGCAAAGTAGATTGGTCTGAACTTCCCATAGAGCTATGGCCCAAGATTGGAAAATATCTCCAGAACCACGTGGATGGCAAAGTAGATTGGTCTGAAATTCCCATAGAGCTATGGCCCAAGATTGGAAAATCTCTCTAGAACCACATGGATGTTGTAAGGTTTCACAGTGTTTGTGGGTCATGTCGATCTTCCATCCCTCCCTCTCTTCCAAATTCTCCTTCTTTCCCTATGCAAATTCCCCACCCATCGAACCATTCCATAGAAACCTTGCTCAACCAAGCCACAGTCTATGTTATTGAGCCAACTGATGCAAATGGAGCCTCTAATTTAGAGCCTTTGGCAATTTCAACCAAATGGAGGCTGATTAAGGTTGAGGAATCAAAGAATCACAATCACAATCACAATCACCCCTTGACTTTACTGAGTCCAATATCTGATCGCAAAATCTTGTACCCTCATGGCTCTAATTCCCCTATGTTGTGGAACTTGTTGGACTTTCGAGTCACTGAGTTGTGCAAATCATATACCCCCAATATCTCATCTGCCACTGTGAGCAAAGTTGTGTTCTTTCCCAATTCCCCTTGGATTGGTGCCGAAGATTCTGTGGCTTGTTGCATCTTTTTGGAGGGCAAGTTGGGGTTCATGAAACATGGGGATGAGAAATGGAACCTTGTGGATAACGAGAACTTCTTCTACGATGATGTTATTGTGTTCAAGGGTCAGTTTTATGTGACTGATAAGTGGGGTACCATTTCATGGATTGATACCTCTTCTTTGAAATTGGTGTAGTTTTCCCCTCCCTTGTGTGGCTTGGGGAACAAGAAGTGTTAGAACAAAGGAGAAAATGGGTGAAAGTTTGAAAAAGAAAAAAAAAGCTTCAAGTCCCGCATTGCTCAGGGTAAACACTTGAATAGTGTTTCACTCCCTATATATAGAGCCTCTTTCTTCATTTTTTCTTGTCCAAGTTGAGAAGCATTTCCTCAACTTTTCTTTCTCCCTCCCAAATCTCAGCCAATGCATTTTCGGCAAACTTCTCCCTCTTTCTTTATGTCGCACTAACTTTTTGGTTGGCTGTTAGAGTGACTTTTCAAGTCATATTTTCGGTTGGCTATTAGAGTGACTTTTCAAGTCATATTTTCAGGTGGCTTTAGAGTGACTTTTCAAGTCATACAAGAGGGTGTAATTCTAGAAAGGTTCCCTCAGTGCAGTGAGAATCTTATATAGTGATCTGAGCTGTTTTATCCTGGGGACTTTGTGGTTGATAGTCTGCTTGCACAATTTTTGGGCAGTGCCACAAAATGTCTTAAAGAAAGCGACATTGTCCGTGACTCAGCCAGTAATTTTTTCGGTTTGTCATAAATTATTTTTACAACAATTTTAAGATGTGTTTCGGTTCTGCCATGGCTGCTGTAGATATTACTGGCTCAAACAGCAATGACCTCAACAAACCTTTTAGGTTTAAAGGGTATCATTTCAAGCGTTGGCAACAAAAGATGATGTTTTCTTTAACTATGAGGAAAGCTGCCTATGTTTTGAACACTGATATTCGAGTGGTACCTGAAGATGTTGAGAAGGAAGTGAAGGATAAAATGATTGTGGAATTAGGTCTCTAGAATGAAAATGATTACCTATGCAAGAATTTCATTCTGAATGAGTTAGCTGATGGTCTCTATGATTATTATAGCCCATATAAGTCTGCCAAATTAGTTTGGCAGGCTCTTGATAACTGCTAAATAATAGTGAATTAATAGTGGAAAATTAGTCTAAAATTAACTTAGAATTAATTATTTAGCAGTCATTTATGCTTTAATTTAGAAAGATTTAATTAATTTCGAATTTTGATTGCAGATGTGAAAAAGGGAGGTACAACAAGCAAAAAGGAGCAGAAATAAAGGAAAAAGAAGAAAATCAGAAAAAGCCCAAGCCCAAGTTTGCACCTATAAATAAGAGGGTCAACCTAGGAAAACAGACACACTTCCTGAGAGCTCAGTTTTCAGACCTCTAGCACTCAGTTCTCTCACTTTCCTTCCTTTTTCTTATATTCTTATTATCTATCTTTCTTTCACCCCCTTCTCATTGTAAAGCCCTCATGACTATGAGTGGCTAAACCCCCTAGCTAGGGCCTGACAGGCCTAAAAAGCCAATGATGTATAGAGCATTTCAAGAGTTATCAATAAAAAGAGGAATTCCCTCGATGTTCTTTATTTATTTACCGTTCTTTCTTTTTACATCCTGTATCTCTAAACTTGCTTTCTGTTAGGGTTTAGTCCACTCGGGAGAGGGTAAAGCCTAATTAGGGGTAAGGAATGAATACTTGAATCTGTTTTAAGGGTTAGGCCACTCGGGAGAGGGTAACGCTTAAGAGAACACTAAAAGGAGGAAATTATCGGGTTATCTTTTAGAGGGTTTTTCTTCCATTTTCTTTTATCTTCTTTTCTTTCTTGCTTATTTTGCATCTCGGACCTTGTTTTCTGTTAGTCTTTAGGCCACTCGGGAGAGGGTAAAGCCTAATTAGGGATAAGGAATGAATGCGTGAATCGGTTTTAAGGGTTAGGCCACTCGGGAGAGGGTAACGCTTAATAGAACAATCAAAGAAAGAAATCATTGGGTTAGCATGACTTAATGCCTCAATGCTCATGCTTTAGCAAACATCTAGAATGTAATCTTAAAGCATCTTAGTTATTGAGTCTTCGCAAAGGGCATTTGGAAGATAGGTAACTAAGGTAGGCTTGTCATCATGAGGCATCAGGGGCAAGTAGATGGATAGATGTGGGGCATAATTAGTTTACTGGTATTGATAACAGACAAATCCAGAATCCATATATCTAGGCTAATTAGACTTGTCAGGTTTTAGCGATTTTAATATATAGATTTTAGTCCCTATTTTTATTGTTGATTTTTCTTAGAAGTAGTTATTCCTTATTTTACTGTTGGGTTTTAGGAGTAAGTATTTAGATTTAGATTTTATTTATTTGAATTTTGTAGAAGTAGTTATCTTTATCGTAAATTAAATATTTTATCTTCTAATTTTATCTTTTAATCTTATCTTTAAATCTTTTATCTTATCTGATCTATTATCTTTATCTTTTATTTTAAATTTTAAATCTTTTATCTTATCTTATCTATTATCTTTATCTTTTGTTTTAAATTTTAAATTTCTTTTATCTTATCTATTATCTTTATCTTTTATTTTAAATTTTAAATTTCTTATCCCTTGCTAGATTTAGATTATATTTACTAAATTTACAATTTACAAACTGAAAAGTACTTCACATAAGTGCAACAAAATCCCTGTGGTACGACACTCGGCTTACCAAGAAATTATTACTACGAGTGATTTGGTACACTTGCCAAAGAGCTAACAAGTTTTTGGCGTCGTTGCCGGGGATTTTGTTTTCGCATTTAAGTGTCATACTATCAGTTTGTAATTTGTTTCCCTCTTGGCCATTCTCTTGGTCATTCTTTCTTTCACCCCTCCTCTATCCCTTGGCCATTCTTTTGGCCAATCTTTCTTTCACCACTCCTCTTTCCCCATTCTTTCCTTCTCCATAAATTACACAGGTATAACCTTGTGTTTTTATGCGAGGTAAGTCTACTATCGTTCCCATAGACTTAGAAATCGAAGCTACCTGTCGGCGTAACAACGCCGCGATAAGACAAAGGGAGCAAGACATAGATACTTCACCTTCTCTCTCTCCAAATCACGTTCAAATGGACAGAGAACCAGTACGTAGGGTTACCCTAGAAGATTTCTGTCAGACTACTACTCCTGAATTCTTCACAAGTATCACACCGCTAGAGGTTCAAGCCCTTAATATTTCGTACCCTTATTCTCTCATTCAGCTGATTCAGGGGAACCTCTTCCATGGTCTCCCAAGTGAGGATCCTTATACACATCTAGCCTCATTTATAGAAATATGCAACACGTTTAAGATAGCGGGAGTTCCACCACAAGCGGTACGCCTCAACCTCTTTTCTTTCTTGTTAGCGGGAGAGGCAAAAAGATGGTTGCATTCTTTTAAGGGCAACACCTTTAGGACTTGGGAAGAAGTTGTAGACAAATTTATGAAAAAGTACTTCCCTGAATCCAAGACAGTTGAAGAGAAACTAGAAATCTCATCTTTCCATCAATTCCCAGATGAATCCCTTAGCGAGGCCTTAGAACGCTTCAATGGATTGTTAAGGAAAACGCCCACTCATGGATATAGCGAGCCGGTACAATTAAACATCTTCATTGATGGATTACGACCTCAATCGAAGCAATTACTGGACGCATCCGTGGGAGGAAAAATTAAGTTAAAGACACCCGAGGAAGCGATGGAACTCATTGAGAACATGGCAGCTAGCGATCAGGCTATCCTTCGTGGCCATTCTCATGTCCTAACAAAGAAAAGCCTCCTAGAGCTTAGTACACAAGATGCAACACTGGCACAACATAAGCTGATATCCAGACAACTAGAGGCTATTACGGAGACGCTTAACAAATTGCCCAACAACTGCAAGCAGTGAATATTTCTCATTCCCCTGTTTTGCAAATAGAGGGATGTCCCACATGTGGAGGGACACATGAGCCTGGACAATGCGCAATCCAACATGAGCCCTCTCAAGAAATAAATTACATGGGCAATCCTAATCGCCAAGGTTTCCAAGGCTACTACTAAGGAAACTCGTCTGGATACAATAACGGACCACCAGGATTTAACTAGGGAAGAAACTTTAACCAAGGCTCCGGCTGGAGAAATCAATGAAATCAATACAAGGAGCCTAGGCCTCAACCACCATACCAGCACCCTAGTCACAGTCCGAGTCAGCAAGAGAAGCCGTCTCTCAGTATAGAGGAAATGCTCTTAAGTTTCATCCAAGAGACAAGGGCAAACGCTCAGGAGACGAAGGCATTCATCCAGGCAAATGCTCAAGAGACGAAAGCATTCATCCAGGAGACGAGATCACATCAAAATAGCACAGATGCAGCTATCAGAAATCTGGAGACACAATTGGGCCAGCTAGCCCAGGAAAGGGCTGAAAGACCCATAAGAACTTTTGGGGCTAATACTGAGAAGAACCCAAGAGAAGAGTGTAAAGCGGTAATGACTCAAGCACAAAAGAACGCTCAAGAAGCAAGAACGATGACAGAAGATGAGGAAACTGAGGATAAGAAAAAAGAACTTCAAGAGGAAGGGAAGCCAGAGGAAGAAGAGAAGGTGGTCTTATCACCTAAAACCAAGAGTCAAAAGGCAAGAGAAGCTAAGAAGGAAGAATCGCCAGTCTTGTCGTAGGATCTTCCGTATCCTAAGGTGCCAACCAAGAAGAATAAAGAGCGCTACTTCAAGCATTTCTTAGAAATATTTAAAGGACTGGAGATCACCATGCCATTCGGGGAAGCCTTACAACAGATGCCCCTCTACTCTAAGTTCATGAAAGATATCATCACTAAGAAGGGGAAATATATAGACAGCGAGAACATTGTAGTAGGAGGCAACTGTAGCGCGATCATTCAAAGGAAGCTACCTAAAAAGTTCAAGTACCCCGGAAGCGTTACCATCCCATGCACTATAGGAAAGGAAGCGGTAGATAAAGCCCTCATCGATCTAGGGGCAAGCATCAATTTGATGCCCTTATCAATGTGTCGACGAATTGGGAATCTGAAAATTGATCCCACTAGAATGACACTTCAATTGGCAGACCACTCAATTACGAGACCATACGGGGTGGTAGAAGATGTCCTGGTCAAGGTTCGCCACTTCATTTTTCTGGTGGACTTTGTCATCATGGACATCGATGAGGACACAAAAATTCCCCTTATCTTAGGCAGACCCTTTATGTTGACTGCCAACTGTATGGTAGATATGGGGAACGGAAGTCTGGAACTGAGTATTGACAACTAGAAGATCACTTTTGACCTTTTTAAAGCAATGAAGTATCCACGGGAAGATTGGAAGTGCATCAAGATAGAAGAGATTGACAGGGACGATAATGTCAATATTCTGGATACACCACACACTTCACTGGAGAAAGCAATAGTAAATAAGATGGACTGTCTCACCAGTGAAGAAGAAGAGGATCTTAAGGCTTGCTTGGAAGACTTGGATCGAC
The DNA here is from genome assembly GCF_000004515.6 of Glycine max. Lineage (NCBI taxonomy): Eukaryota > Viridiplantae > Streptophyta > Magnoliopsida > Fabales > Fabaceae > Glycine > Glycine max. The sequence continues at coordinate 27,094,455 of NC_038252.2, forward strand.
AAGAAGTCATTCCTGAGAAAGAAGCATGTTTTGAGATATTAGAGAAAAAGGCTCTGCCCGAGAAAAAAAGGTTGAATTAAAGGTATTGCCTAAGCATTTAAAGTATGTTTTCTTGGAGGGTGACACCAAACCTGTAGTAATTAGTAATGCACTGACACAGGCAGAAGAGAACAGGTTGGTGGACATCCTGAGAAAGCATAAGGAAGCAATCGGATGGCGTATATCTGACTTGAAGGGAATCAGTCCTTCGTACTGCATGCATAAAATAATGATGGAGGACGATTACAAGCCTATTCGACAACCTCAGAGACGTCTGAATCCAACTATGAAAGAAGAGGTACGGAAGGAAGTGCTTAAGTTGTTAGAGGCTAGACTCATATACCCTATCTCTGATAGCGGTTGGGTCAGTCCGGTACAAGTGGTCCCCAAGAAAGGTTGAATGACAGTCGTGAAGAATGAAAAGAATGATCTAATACCCACACGAACTGTCACGGGTTGGCGGATGTGCATTGACTACCGTAAGTTAAATGAAGCCATCCGGAAGGACCATTTTCCATTGCCCTTCATGGATCAGATGTTGGAAAGACTTGCAGGGCACAAGATCTCATGTAAAGGCATAGAAGTTGACCCAGCAAAGATAGACGTCACCGAGAGGTTGCCACCACCACTGAATGTCAAAGGCGTCAGAAGTTTCCTGGGGCATGCTGACTTTTATAGGAGGTTCATTAAGGACTTCTCAAAAATCGCCAAGCCCCTAAGTAATCTACTGAACAAAGATGTAGCCTTCAAGTTTGATAAAGATTGCTCAGCAGCGTTCCAGACACTGAAGCATAGGCTCACCACGGCACCAGTAATGATTGCCCCAGATTGGAGCAAGGATTTTGAATTGATGTGTGATGCTAGTGACTATGCAGTAGGTGCAGTTCTGGGACAAAGGCATGACAAGGTTTTTCACGCCATACATTATGCCAGCAAGGTCCTAAACAAGGCGCAATTGAATTACGCCACTACAGAGAAGGAGATGCTGGCCATTGTTTTTGCCTTAGAAAAGTTTCGGTCTTACTTGATAGGATCAAGGGTCATCATTTTCACTGACCATGCCGCCATCAAGCATTTGCTAGCTAAGGCGGATTCAAAGCCGAGATTAATTAGATGGGTCCTGTTGCTACAAGAATTTGATATCACCATCAAGGATAAGAGAGGATCCGAAAACGTAGTGGCTGACCATTTGTCCAGATTGAAGAACGAGGAGATCACCAAGGAGGAACCAGAAGTAAAAGGCGAATTCCCTGATGAATTCCTCTTACAGGCCGACACTCGACCTTGGTTTGCGGACATGGCCAACTATAAAGCCACCGGGATCATCCCAGAGAGCTAACAGCTCTGGAAAAAAAGTATGATACTGAGGAAGCTGGGACTAAAAAGTAATTTGTTAGCCGCTACCTCAAGTATCAAATGACTGATGATAAATCAGTAGAGTCTCAATCCCATGAGATACAAAAAATTGCTCATGATATCATATAAGAGGGTATGGCTTTGGATGAGTAATTTCAAGTTGTTGTCATCATAGACAAGCTGCCTTCTGGCTGGAAGGATTTCAAAAACCTTCTCAGACATAAGACCAAAGAATTCTCTTTGGAGTCTCTGATCACACGTCTGCGCATTGAGGAAGAGGCACGCAGACAAGATCAGAAAGATGAAGTGTTGGTTGTGTTTCACAACAACACTAAAAGGAAGAACACAGGTGCAGTTCTAAAGCCTACTGGCAAAAACTTTAAGAATCAGAATCGCAATGTGAACAATACCTCCAACCACAACAAGAACCCTCCAAGGGTCCAACATGCTAGACAACATTCACCTGCCAAGAATAATCCTGGTGAACCATTCCTCTGCTATAATTGTGGCAAACCAGGACATATGGCATATTCAAATTGAATCTTGATATTAATAAAGTTTCTCCTTCTGCTTACATGCTGTGTGATTTTAATATCTGGCATTCTAGACTTTGTCATATAAATAGTCGTTGCATATCTAACATGAGTAACTTAGGTTTTATTCCAAAGCTATCTTCAAATCACTTTGAAAAATGTGTTTTTTGCAGTCAATCTAAAATAACTAAGAAATAACATAAATCAGTAGTTAAAGAATCTGAGCCATTGGATTTAATACATTCTGATATATGTGAATTTGATGGAACGTTGACCAGAAATGGAAAACGATATGTATATCTTATGAAAAATAAAAGTGAAGCGCTTGACATGTTTAAGTTATATGTAACAGAAATTGAAAATCAATTCAATAAGAAAATTAAGAAACTTCGAAGTGATAGAGGCACAAAGTATGATTCTAGTTTGTTTAATGAGTTTTATAATTCGCATGAAATCATACATGAGACGATTGTTCCATATTCACCTGAAATGAACGGTAAAGTTGAAAGAAAGAACAGAACTTTTATAGAATTAGTTGTAGCTACTATGTTGAGTTCTAGTGCAACATCTTTTTGGTGGGGCGAAATTTTATTAATTGTTTGTTATGTGCTAAATAGAATTCCCAAATCGAAAAGCAAGACATCTCCCTATGAGATATTAAAGAAAAGACAACCAAATTTGTCCTATTTGAGAACTTAGGGATGTCTGGCCTATGCAAGGATCCTAGATCCTAAGAGGGTTAAACTCGCAAGTAGAGCCTATGAATGTGTGTTCATTGGTTATGTTATTAATAGCAAAGCGTATAGGTTTTATGACCTAAACGTAAAAGTAATCATAGAGTCAAATGATGCTGATTTCTGATTTTTATGAAAATAAATTTCCTTTTAAATTAAGGAATAGTGGGGGTACTTCATCCAGTCACATTTCTGCTATTAGTAGTGAAAATCTTGCACAACCAGAACCAGAAATAAAGCCTTGAAGAGGTAAGAGAGCAAGAATTGCTAAAGACTATGGGCCTGATTATATGGCCTATACATTTGAGGAGGATCCATCAAACCTCCAAGAAGCTTTGTCTTCTTTGGATGCTGACTTGTGGCAAGAAGCCATTAATGATGAGATGGATTCTTTAGAATCTAACAAGACCTGGCATCTAGTAGACTTGCCTCCTGGTTGCAAACTAATTGGTTGTAAATGGATCTTGAAAAAGAAACTAAAACCTGATGGTACTGTGGATAAATACAAGGCTCGCCTTGTAGCCAATGGTTTTAGGCAAAGAGAGAATGTGGATTTCTTCGACACCTTTTCACCAGTCACTAGAATAACATCTATTTGGGTGCTAATATCTCATGCTGCTATTCACAGTCTAGTGGTACACCAAATGGATGTTAAAACTGCTTTTTTAAATGGTGAATTGGAAGATGAAATCTATATGGAGCAACCAGAAGGGTTTGTGATTCATGGACAAGAAGATAAAGTCTGCAAGTTAGATAAATCTTTGTATGGTCTAAAACAAGCACCTAAGTAGTGGCATGAAAAGTTTGATAACTTAATAGTCTCGAATGAGTTTAAGGTGAATCAAAGTGACAAATGCATTTACTACAAATTTGTAAATAATATTTGCACTATCATATGTCTATATGTCGATGACCTTCTCATATTTGGTTCAAATATTCATGTAGTGAACGATGTGAAATCATTATTGTGTAACAACTTTGATATGAAAGACCTCGGAGAAGCAAGTGTAATCCTTGGTATTAAGATTACCAGGTCAAAAGAGGGAATTTCTCTAGATCAATCTCACTACATTGAGAAGATCTTAAAGAAATATGACTACTTTGACTGTAAACCTACTAGTACACCATAAGATCCAAGTGTAAAATTGTTTAAGAACATTGGTGAAGGTATACGACTAACTGAGTACGCAAGTATCATTGGCAGCCTTAGGTATGCCACTGATTGTACTAGACCCGACATAGCCTATGTTGTGGGATTATTATGCAGGTTTACCAGTAGACCTAGTATGGAGCATTGGCACGCTATTGAAAGGGTAATAAGGTACCTTAAAAGAACCATAAACCTTGGATTACATTATAAAAGGTTTCCTGCTATACTTGAAGGATACAGCGATGCAGATTGGAACACTCTTTCAGATGATTCCAAAGCAACCGGCGATTATATATTTAGCATAGTTGGTGGGGCTGTTTCTTGGAAGTCAAAGAAACAGACTATCTTAGCTTAGTCCACTATGGAATCTGAGATGATAACACTAGCAACTGCTAGTGAGGAAGCAAGTTGGCTAATAAGCTTACTTACAGAGATTCCTTTATGGGAAAGACCGATACCAACTGTGTTGATCCATTGCGATAGTACCGCGGCTATTGCATAAATTGAGAACCGTTATTACAATGGTAAGAAATGACAAATACGTCGTAAGCACAACACTGTTAGAGAATTACTCTCAACAGGAGCTATTAGAGTGGATCACGTACGCACTGATGATAATTTAGCAGATCCTTTGACGAAAGGATTAGCTAGAGAGAAAGTCCATAACACTTCTAAATGAATGGGACTATTGCCCTTATTGCGATGATCATTCATGATGGTAACCCGACCTAAATGAATGGAGATCCCAAGAACTAGGTTCAATGGGTAATAACAAGTTATGAAGTGATATGAGATGAACATGTTGTTATAAGTGAAAGCAGCATGATTCCTAAAGTAACAAAAGGATGAGTTATGAAAAAATTCTTAATTCTTAATGAGATCTATACTCTATGTTGAGTGGAGTACCTAGGCTATAGGAGTACTCTTGATAGACTTACCTATGTGAATGTGGAAGTGGGGGCCACTTCATATGAAATTTTGGGCAAAAAATTTCTAGAGCGTTCACTATATCGGGATAGACGTGCATGACCTTTAACACACGGGCTTTATAGAATACACCTATGAAAAGGTTGTGTGTGGTTTGATGTCGGAGATAGAGTTTAAGACTTCGAGTCACTCTAGTAAAATCTGAATCTTACTCACTATGTAAAGGTTCAAGTTGTATGACACCTTTGTTTATGTACAATTTTATGAAATCCTCCAAAATCTTCTTTTCAAATTTCAAGTGGGGGATTGTTAGAACAAAGGAGACAATGGGTGAAAGTTTGAAAAAGAAAAAAAAAGCATCAAGTCCCACATCGCTCAGGGTAAACACTTGAATAGTGTTTCACTCCCTATATATAAAGAGCTCCTTTCTTCATTTTTTTCTTGTGCTAGTTGAGAAGCATTTCCTCAACTTTTCTTTCTCCCTCCCAAATCTCAGCCGATGCATTTTCGGCAAACTTCTCCCTCTTTCTTTCTGTAGCACTAAATTTTCAGTTGGCTATTAGAGTGACTATTCAAGTCATATTTTCGGTTGGCTATTAGAGTGACTTTTCAAGTCATATTTTCAGGTGGCTTTAGAGTGACTTTTCAAGTCATACAAGAGGGTGTAATTCTAGAAAGGTTTCCTCAGTGCAGTAAGAATCTTATACAGTGATCTGGGCTGTTTTTTCCTGGGGACTTCGTGGTTGATAGTCTGCTTGCACAATTTTTGTGCAGTGCTACGAAACGTCTTAAAGAAAGCGACATTGTCCGTAACTCAGCCAGTATTTTTTTCGGTTTGCCATAAATTATTTTTACAACAAGAAGCATTTGGTGGAGTCATGTGGGAGTCTCTATGTTGTTGATAGGTACTACGGAAGTGAACCCCCAAGAAGAAGGAACTACCTTGGACGAGCTGATCGGGAAGCTGCAGTGGAGTATTTCAAGGTTTATAAGTTGGATGAAGAGTGGGGAACTTGGGTTGATGTGAAACACTTGGGGGATAGAGCCTTTGTTTTGGGTAATTGTTGTAGCTTCTCTGTTTCTGCTAAAGAGTTAATGGGGTATCAAGGGAATTGCATCTACTTCATGGATATCTTTGATGTTCATGTCTACAACTTAGACTATTGTAGTATTGTGTCTATTGATTTTGATCCTTGCATGGATAAGTCCATGTGTTCTCACTCATCTTGGCTGAGAATTGGACAAAACTAGCTTCACAATAATTGATTAGGAGTTTAAAGGTACATTTTAATTTCTTATCCTATCTATATATATGGACATATGCATGTATGCATTTTTAGTAATGTTGTGTCCATCTTATCATACATGTACTTAATTGACTTCTAAACTTGGTGATGTTTAGTGAACTTTCCATTCATGTCTTCAGGAGCTGATTGATTTGCAAATAATTTATATTTATGGATGAATCCATGACTTCAACAAAGCTGTTTTGTTTGTTCTGTTTGAGCTGTAACAATACTGAGTTCATTCAATGAAAGCATAAAGATATATTTGCTTATGGCAATTGGATATTGTAGTGGTCCCATACCTGTTTTTTATGCCTGTGAATTCTTTGTTTTAGTGGTGATACCTTAACACCTAATCACTTCAAACATGGTTTTAGTGAGAAAGGAATTATGTCGACTTACACCGAGTAATACGTGAGGTAAATCCCATTTTGGGAAGGAATTGATAGGTGGAGGTGGAAAGGATGTGCATCTGGGGACTATTTGGTATCTTTTGCACATAGGGTGATGGGAAGTCAGGAGGAACATTGTGACAAATCTTTATTCCGGGATATATATGAAAAATGCGTGTACCAAATAAGATTATATTCTTCATATGGAGCTTTTGTGCCCATTCTGTTATCAAATGGAAGAAACAACTACTCATGTGATTTTCTCCCTTCTCTGATCTGGTGTGGAATTCGAGATCTGCATACTGTTCTCCCTGACACAGCAGCTGAGCACTATAGACAACATGCACATATATCGAAGTCCAAGAAGTTTAACTCTGGATGATATTGTGGGGTGGTGTTCAAGAATGAGGTGCTAGATGTAAATTCTGTTTTGGATAATATAATTTTGATTATGTGATGTTGGTTGCCGGAAAAAATGCCAGAATCTGTAATCCCCTTTAATGCATGGATCTGCAATCCAGGAACCTGTTGTAAGGATTTCAGATAAAGTGTATGATGTACATTAGTTTAAGTTATATCAGAATATGGCACTGTCATCAAGGTAAGTTGGGAATGATTTACAAATAAAAGGTGCAAATTATTGCATTTGTTAATACTAGTTACAGAGAACATGAACAAGTTACAAGGGGTGCTTGATAGTAAAAGAGGGACGGGTTATGCAAAAGGGACACAGATAACTACTTGTTTTTGGTGATCTTGTATTCGAAGGAAGAGCGGCGGGTATGGTGGTTAGACATTATGTGGTCAGTGGAATTCATTATAAAGTGGCACTTTATGCATTGGGTAACAATGTTGTAAAGGTGGGTAATTTAGGATGACTGTTTGTTTCTGATATACATTTGTCATGTCTTTCATAGTTTTGTGTGATGACTTTGGTTATAAGGTATTTGTGTCCATGCATACACAAATACTTAATAACCGATAATGCGTGTGCATCTAGGAACTTTTTTTTACCTTTCCATGCAATAGTTTCTTAGGTACTTCTGGTGCCTTTTATAATTAATATATATGTTCTCTTTGGTTGATAATAAAAAAACTTATCACTTCAAACACTTCATTAACATGTATCATTTCTCTCTATGGCTCTCTTCTTATCACTTGTTATAATCACTTCATCACTTTACTGATATAGAGTGATACTTGTTTTGATCACTTTACTGATATGTGCTTTGTTGTGGCAAAAGTTAGATATGGTAAGAGAACTCCTATCCGTAGGTACCTGTTCGAATTTGTCCCGACTTTGACGGGTAATACTCGAGTTAATCGGATATGAGTTCGGGTTTGGGTTTTCTTCGATAACCAAAAGTCGAGTATGGGTATGGGACTACTACATCCGTCCCGACCTGAACCCGGACCCGTCCTGTCACTTAAAATTTTTAGAATTTTTACATAATTTAATTAAAAGGCCTAAATTTTTTATTACTAATTAATTTTATTTTAATTTTTTTATAATATAATATTTTTTTCTTAACGATTTTTGTAAACATATGCGCTATAATAAATTTATTGATATATAAGTAGTTAAAAATAAATGTTTAACAATCAATTTATTTTTTCTAAAATCAAATTTTTAATATTTTCTTTAAAAAAATTATTTTTCTAATTTGAATCGGGTATGGGACGGTGTTGGAGATACCCGATACCCAACAGGTACGAGAATGAGATAATAAATTTTAACCTATCAAGTATCGGGTATGAGGATATGTTGGGGAGTCGGGGTCAGGAATTGGAGAGACAATACCCGTCTCCGCCCATTGTCATGTCTAGCAACAGTTGAAGGCTTTTGCATGGATCCCTCTCCCTGAAGAAGTGCAGAGTGCAGACACACTACTAAGTGGCATACAAATGGAGCGTTGATCTTGATTTGTAGAAAATCACTTTGCCCTGTTGAGTAATTATTGGTTCATTAGCTGAATGACTCTGGCACGAGTTGGTTGAGATGAAAAGCCTGAATAACTAGTTGTTTTCCATGATCTGCTCATTTTAATTTGTGTAATGACAAGAATCAAGAACATAACAGTGCTATTTGTTGCACTTCTGGTAGTATATGATGGGAGCTTGTGTACATAGGTGTTTATGTTTCTAAATGTTCTATTGCTACAATCAAGCATGTCTATGGCTTGATTTATGATCGAATGAGAATTGAATTTTCAGTTCATACAAATTTTCTATACTGTTGGATATTCAGTTGCCACTGACCTTCGGATCATGTTTGAATAAATTTTCAATAAGTATTTATAGGATAAAATAAAAATACAATAAATTAAAATTAGTTTATATATAAATTAATTTATAAAAATTCTTTTATTTAATTTTAAAATATCAAATTTAATTTATGTATTGATTAATTTAGTATATAGAAAAAAAATTTATTTTTTTTATTTACTTGTATTCTCTTGTGTATAATGAGAAGTTTATCAGACAGGAGTTAGGTTGACTGTCATCTGGAATTTTTGGTATCAAAACAATGAAAATTATTAAATGAATGTAAAAATTGAGTTAAACGGCTTCATTCTCTCTTCATAATGTATCCACTTTATTAAACACGTAGATCAGTTCCTAAAATTTCAAGCATTCAATAATTTAGTTTGTTTTAGAGGACACGTATATTTTTGGATAAAATATGTTTTTAATATTTCTAAATTTTTTGGAATTACGTTTTAATCTTCAAAAATAGTGTCTTATTTTCATCTTTCAATTTGCAAATATTTAACTTTTTGTCCTTGAAATAGTTATAATTATCATTTAATAGCGGTTATAGACTATAAATACTTAAAAACAAGGACGGATCAAGGGGCAAGTATGAGAAAAAAAATCAAATCAAATAAAAAGTACTAATAAATATATAAGAAAAGCAGGTTTTTGATTTGGTATTTTCTTTTAAAAAAATTAGTAGTAGTTCATATCTCTAATTTTATACATAAAATTAATAATAAATATTTTTAAAAATTTATTATTTATTAGAAGTAAAATATTTAAATAATTATGAAAAAAATTGATCTCCTTTAATACATTCCTAGACCTATCCATGCTTAAAAGTAGACTATTTCCAAATTAGAGGAACGGGAATAAAAATACTTATTCTTAGAAAACTGAAACTGAATTAGAAATATCTTTAAGAGACTAAAATCATATTTGATTTTATAATTTTTTATAAGATTATTCTACGTAAATTATGCAAAATTTTCATATATATATTGTGTGTGGGTGCGTGCGTGCGTGTGTGGGGGAGGGGGGATTTAGCTTTTAATTTTCACAATTATCGTTTAATTACTATGGGAAAATTATTATAACTAAAAGGGGTAAAAGTCCAAACAAAAAGAAAGAAAGAAACTACAAGAACTTCTAAAAAAACTAAAAAAAAATAAAAGAAAACTCGTAATGCTGACTTATCAGCACCCAGCATAGGAATGACAACCAAAGGAGTTCCAAAAACAAACATCATTCCCTGACTTAGGTACATATCTAAACACATGTATGTTTGTACTTAAGTATTGTGGTACCAAATGTATATAGACCAGATTGAGCCTTTAGAAATTATAAGCTTTTAATACTAAATCTAAACAATTATTCTTAGCAAAATTTAGTAAAATCGAAAATAATTTTATAATCAATATTAATCACTTGTATTTACCAAAACAGTCTAGCCTAGTTAATTAGGCATGATGCATGAATTATGTAAACTCCTTAATATTTGCCTTTGATTTTCCACAAATAAAAAATACTTATAACTAGAAATGAGTGAAACATTGAACTAGAAATGAATGAAACATTGTATGACCTCATCCAGTGGTTGAAGGAGATGAATATTGAAAATGTGATTGTCGAAGTAGATTGCTAGCGAATTGTTACAAGCTTGCATACGGGAAAAAGGATTTGAGTTTGAGAGCTACATATTGCATGAATTTGTTATAGTACCAAACGATCCTAATTGCTCATGATTTAGCTAAAACATCTAAATAAACCGAGTATGTTTTTATAAATAAATTAAAAAGTTATTGAGTAAAATTACTCTATCATAATCTCCTCTCACACATTTTCTAACATAAACTACATCAGTATATTTAAAGGTAATTATTAATTATAAATTAGTAACGCACTTTGACAAAAAAAAAAAAGAAGAAAGAATTTAATGTACACTAACAAATTCTACTGGCTTTTTGTTAACGCATATTTACTGTTTCTATGGTTGGAAAACATAAGATATAGGAACACATTTTCATTACAAACTTCTCATCAACAGTTCAACACCCATTTTTTTTTATATCTCTATTTTTATTATATTATAATACCTATCATATTTACATTTGTCTCTCTTGTATCTTTTTATCTCTCTAGATATCCAACGTTCATTAATCTTTTTTTCATAAAGCAAAATGTACCCTTAATAAAAATAATTTTATTGAGAATATTTTTAATATTTTTAAGAATAATTAAAATGTATTTAGTTTATGATAAATCTCTTAGATGTATATTATAATTGCTAAAATATTTTTGAGAAAAAGAGTTATCTTCTAACAATGTAAAAAGTTTTACAAAGTCATCTAATCGTAATCTATCATGTATAATAAGTTTATTGATTTTTTTAAAATAACTTAAACGATAATTTGTGATTGAATAATAACGTAAAACTGTTTTACACTGTGTTTGTATGTGCATTAAACTCTATTTTTATTATATTAACAATATTATTTTCATATTTTCATCTTACACCTTTTTCTAAACTCATTATACTTAACCTTCCATGCACAAGGTGCCAAAGAAACACTCTAATTCTCTTAGGGCCATGCCAGTTCCAAAGCATTTTAAAATTATCACAATTTAGTAGGCCATTATCAGACGAGTTTGTGAGATAAATGTAGGCTTCCCTTTAAAGAGAAGCTACCATCATTCAAGCCTTTCCAAAGAGGAACATCATCAACAGTGTCCTTAGGAGGAGGAATAGGCGCAATACGATCACATAGAGTAGGGGGTAAGAGAAGCCTTAAGATGTCCCACCTCCAACCATTGTGGTTTGCATAAGTCGCAACAGGGAAATTCCTTTCAGTATCAGGGAAAATTCCATAATGGAAAAAGAAGCCAACGAGAAAATTATGATTACACTCACCAGTCAATTTGATTGTGGTAGTATCTATTGAAAAGAGTTTAAAGATCTTAGCTTAATGACCTTGAATGATTCGCAAGCATCTTTGGGGTCATGTGAGATGCAGATGAATGAAAGGTCAAATGGCACTATTGAGCAAGCATTAAAAGTTCAAGCAAATGTGAGAAATGAGGGATCTATGCAAAGAATGACCGACCATAATCAAATGGGTCAAAACTTTAAAAGAAGGAATCTTCAATCTGACTCAAGTCAAGGCACAAAAGGATATAGGTATATAAATCCAACAAGTATGAATCTGAATGCAAATCCTATATTTTGGGCCATAAGTATGGTCATTATAGCCAAGAATGTCATGTTAAAGCGCCAAATATTAGAGAGAACCATGCTCAAGTTGCAATGAATGAAGATAATATGAAGACAATGCTAATGGCCAATCATGCAATTCCTGATAAAAATGACAATGATTGTCGATACAGGCTGCAGTAATCGTCCAAGTAGGAAAAAAAAAACTATTTTCTGAGTTAGATGAAAGATTACAAATCCTAGTTAAACTTGCTGATAAATCAAAACTTGTGCCATCGGGGAATGGGAAAATTACCATCAGAATGAAGTGGGGATATTTTAATAACATTTTTTATGTATTCTATGCACCTAGCATATGTCAAGAGTGAGGGACAGCTAGTAGATAAAAGCTATGATCTGCTGATTAACAAGAAAGGTTGCACCAAAAATGATATGAAATAGACATGTTAGCAAAAACAAACAGGTCAAGCAACTGAATATTCCAAATGAATATAAACTTCGATCATTTTTGTTTTGCAATGCTACTGTTACAGAAGCCAAATTAGCAATAGCATGGTGTATTATGGAGCCTAACAGAACTTTGTCCTAGGATTGTTACAGGATATATTTATAACGATGATTATCCAATAGGAGAAACACCCAATCCGTATCTGAAGCAATTCTGTATCTTATAGTAAAAATGTAGCATCATTATCCACAATGATAATTATTTATAGGGTTAACATTCATTTTAAAATATACAAATAAGTATAATGCAGAGATGTCATGTTTTACTGTTTTCCTACAGTGAACCAGGGTGTTCTGTTTACTTTGGTGAAAAATGGCTGGAGAATAATTAATAAATGCTTCTTTTTAGCCAATTTCTTTACTGTGTATAAACTATAAAGTCACTTGTTAATCATAATTTCAAACAAAATTGATTTATTTTACAAACAAAGCTAAATTTAGAGCAAAAATTAATAACTCATTTCATTTTAACTCACACTAAATGTGCAACATCCAGTAATTTATTTACCACTTGACATGGGATTGTAAAATGGTAAGGAAATAATCGAGCTTCCCATCTATCACAGTAAGTTAGCAAAACAGCACATCAACACAGTTTTATGAGAAAGAGTCTCAAGGGGACAGTAAAAAGGTAGTGGGAAGACAGCATCCCGCCCACCACCAAAGGCAAACGAAACAGCATAACAACACAGTTTAATGAAGGGAATTTTAGAGAACTGTTTTGCAAAAGGGAAAAAGAGGCAGAATATTTAATTAAAAAGGGGATCAAAAGGAAAATAAAGATTCAAATCTTCTTCAATTACAAATAACATATACATTTGCATTAGGATTTTGAAGAATTGATATGTTTCAGCATAGCCTTGGCAGATTCATTAGCAAAGTATTTCTGCCTAAGCATCACATATGGATACCCAACTAATGATAAAATGCTAGCAGGCTTTGAGAAAGAAAGAACTTCATACCAAACTTGATTGTTCTCATCAATCTCAATTGAAAAGCGCTCTTCCCCTGCCTGTGGCCAAAAAGATAACAACATTTAAAATGATCATGGCTTGTCCATTTTTTAGTAGCTTGTTTGCTAAAAGGTTCATATACAAGGTACTAATCAAGGTAAGAGAAACTCATTGAAACTATTTCCACAAAGATTAACATACTAAAACTATTTAGTTGCCCCATATTTGTGTAGTTCAGCATACACAATTGCTATAGAAGTACATAAATATACAAATATAATCAAGCATCAGACAAACCTATTGACAACAAAAACAATGGTTATGAAAGAAGTGAGGAATGGGATGGGGTTTGCTTTGCTTTATTTCACAAAATACCACCATTAAAAATAAGTTATACCAAAGACTGCAGAAGGAAGCATGCTACATGGCACATTAATTGTAAGTTTATAAATTATACCAGAACCCTTACAGAGGCAAATAGTATCAAGAGCATGTTGACATACGACGCCAGTAATTGTTTAAAAAATAGTTCAGTTAAACTTGAAGATTACAAGGAAGTTCGTATGAAAGTATTAAAAGAAATTCATCCTTCTAGTACATCAAAATTCAACTCTTTTATACATCATTACCCAAAATATATAATAGGGACATGGCAGCAATGAAGTGAACATAACCAAAAATGTTACTCATAGTTGTATGTGTAAAGTGCTATTTATATATTTATGCAATTGCATAGTATATAAGGCTACAGACCCAACTTAAAAAGAGGAAGAGGAAAATAAAAGCATCAAGATGGGAAAAAAGACAGTTACCAGCAAGTGACCATGAAGAGTTCCACTTCCAAAACCAAAGGAGGCAGTACGGTATTTGGCAGTGCCAGTTTCATTTACATACACAACCTGAAGAGGCATCATGAGCCACGGGAAGAACTCCTTGACACAAACACAGAACTTCACTCCTTGTTGGACTGGTGTCTTCGGATCAACAAATGCCCAATTCAATCCAAAATGCCTGCAAGGAATTTTCCCACATTAAATCTATGTAAACACACACACACCCCTTAAAAGAAGCAAACTTCTCTACAACAACAACAACAAAATCTTATCCCACTAGGTGAGGTTCACTACATGGATCACATGACGATATTTTGAATGTTTAAAAATCAAAAAGTGAGAAAATTGAGGTGCACCCACTTCAAAATTTCAGCAGATTAAAACCATAATACACCCTTATTTCCTTATTTTATATATTAACATACCTCCAACTTCTAAGAGCACTCTTGCCCTTTTCAAAGGTCTCAATACCAGAACCAACCAGAACTCGCGCCTCGTTTAGTAAAAATCCATCTTTGGAGAGTCCCTCGTCTGCTTTAAGGGAAGCCACTGATTTAGCAGTAGCTCCTTTATATTTGTCATCATAGTTGAAAGTACCTGACCTGGTAAAACGGGAAAAAGGCATGAGCCACAGAAAATAATGAACTTGGCAAAACAGGTGTTTCAATTTCCCAGTAAAGATGTTAAATCGAGTGTTACTTGTTGATGCAAGTCTTTTGGTCTTGGGGAGAGGGGCGACCCCAGCTCAAGAAAAGCATCTCTGTTAAGCATTTTCACAAACATGTCGTGTGATAACAACAACGTGAAGCAAAACAGCGTTAGAACCGAAGTACAAAGTAAAATTAGTAGAGAATAAGCTGTGTGCAAATGGGAAATGGTAATTATGCTATGAATGCAATGATTGAGAGATTGGAGTACCAGGTTTTGAATCTGGGAACGATTTTATGTATCCGTAGCCAGCAGCTGTGTGTGTCGCTATGAGCAGGTAGTGACCAACGAACTACCTTGGTATTCATCATCCAATTATGAACATTAATATTAATAAATTCTGGGTTAGTTGTGATTGATAAATTAGGATTTAAAAAAAAATCTTCTTAACTATAACTCTTTAAGGAAATTGATTAAAAAATTAAATAAATAAAATATTTAATGTATAAATAATACAAGAATGTATAAAAAAAATTATGGACAACACAATATTTGTTCTTCTAATAACAATATTTCTCTAAAATTTTTAACCAATATTCTTAGAATATTAGTTAGCATTGAAATTTGCATAAAAAAAATGCAAACATAAAAAGTAGATACATACTTGATTTAAAGTAGACTTAGATATAATTTGAATTCTTTTATTTTTTAAATCAAATTTTATTCCTATTATTTTTAAATAAATTATATAAATAATTTAATGTTTATGTAGTGATCATGTAAATATTTATAGGATCATTTAAACACAAATCATCATTCAATTGTTTTAATATAATTATTTTAAAAATTAACAAATTTATCATATGGGTTATAATTAAATGATATATAGCAGAAATATAATGTAATTTAATTAATGGATCAATGAAAATTATATGAAATGTGTTTGGATTTTATTTTATTAAGAACAGACTCGTAGTATTATTTATAAGAGAAAAAAGAATAAAAAATCAAAGAAAAAATGAAAAGAAAGCATTAAAAACTCGTAAACCCATAATTTATGTCTCAATAAATTTTATTACTTTAGGAGATAATAATATTATTGTTAACTTTAAAAGGATAAAATATTTTTAGCGTTTCCAACAGGATAATTTATTCAAATAGAAATTGATTATAATTTAACCCAATCATGACTGCAAGTAAAATTTATTAATTTTGAATTGGATATAAATTTTATTTCAGCTCAAATGTCCTTTTTACTCCTTAGAATTGTGATAATCATCATGTCATGAGATTTGCTTCTCAACCTGTGTTTATGGAAGAACAATTATTTAGGGAAGTTAATCTCTTAAATACATTTAAATAACTTTCAAATATTAAGACTTAAATGTAATTATAATTATTCTATTCTATTTGATCCATAATATTAGTTTTTTCATTTTAAAATTAAAATATTTGATTCTCTTATGTTTAAAAATACATAATTTTAGTCCTCTTATTTTAAAATAAAAACATTTAATCCTTTTATTTTAAAAAAATAAAAAATTTCATCAAATTCTCAATTTTATCTATTTTTTATTTTAATTTTTCTTTTAGTCCAATTGAACTGTAAACCTAACATATTTCTTTGATATCATTAAAAATTGATTTAATTACAAAATAAGAAATAAAATAAATAAAACTAGGTAAAATTAGAGATTAAACCAAAATTGTAGATTTTTAAAAATACGAAAACCAAAATTGCCTATTTTCTAAAATACGAAGATCAAATATTTATATTTTAAAATAAGGAATCCAAATTACAGATTGAGTAAAATAGATTAATCAAAATTATAGATTGAGTAAAATATATTAACTAAAATTACATTTAAGTCAAATATTAATTCCTAATTTTTCATATGAGAATATCCTAAAAAAGAAGTCTTAAATATATACCAAGGACTTGGTCCTTATTTACCAATTGGCCCATTGTTCTCTGGGAATTCGTTTGATTATTTGAAACCAATTCCGGTTCAGCAACGATTTCGTAGGATTGCAGTTTCCAATTAGAAAATGTATACTAAAGTAAAGACTAACTCTTCTACATGCAGTCACAAAGAACAATTGCAATTGTGATTACAGAAACCTCCAAAATTATGCTGTAGTAGTATTTATATTATATTTATGGAATCTGAGTGCAACAATTTGTAACCATGAGCTCATCAAAATATAGAAAGTTGTTGATTGCAAGATAGAGAAGATAGATATGGAGAAATCAATTTTAATATTCACATTAATTTGTTGAACCGTTAGAGTCTTGCATTAATCCTTTGTAAGATTCAATCTATTCATAGCTTCTAATCTTAAATATTGTTGCCCAGCCCAGTAATGCCTCTCAACTCTCAAGTCTCATCCTATTTTCGGAAACATGATGAAATTATTGTTCTGAGTTCAAATGCAAATGCACTCATGCATGGCTCAGATATTGATATTGGAATTCCTTCTTCAATGCTTTAACTTCATCTTTAGGCAATCATGTTTTTTCTATTGGAGTTGAAAACAAGCATCCTGTTGGTTGGATGTCAGAACTCAAAATCAGGTTAATTTGTTCTTCCGCAGTAAGGCATCTTTATAGTGTTGTCACTTATTGAAACGTTAAAAAGGCTCGTGGTAATTATTAATCTTGGCTTTGCTTGTAAATATTCGGTTAATTACTTTTAAAGCATATTAAGTTAAGTACTAGAGATTTTTATGTTGGGGTTCATAGTTGTGGACATTGCTGGAGGTTATGTTGTTTGGATTAGAGTTGAAATTTGAAACATAACAATTTATATTAGACGAGTATTAGACTCAATTGATAAATAAAAGGTAACTCAATTAGTTGAATAAAATATATGAATTATTTTAAATTATTTGATATTATTTTTAATTCTTACGGATTAAAAAAAGCAATGACTCAATCAATCGGTGAGAAGAATTTCTGATAGCGACAATTTATTTTTCCTGCTAGGAATGCTTTGACCTCACACTGGACTGGTCAGAAAGAAAATCATCCCGCCACGTTTTCAGCTTCACAATTCGGACATCAAAGAAAAGAAAGTTTTTCAAACATGTTGCCCACAACTCTTCCCTTTCCTTTACGCCACTTCCTCACAAAAAGCGTCGAGGGCGAGACACATTTAAATCCATCACATCATATATATTATGCAAACACATTCTATTCCAAACAAGAGAAAACAAGTAAAATGGGTGTACCCCAAAAATGGTTCAGAAATATAGTTCGGGGCAGATTCCTCAGATCATCCAACAAAGACATCGTTCTCGTTCTCCCTCGCACAAGTATTTGCACCAATGAATGCGAAGAAGCCATGCTTAGGAATGAAGAGTTCAGTTTCCCAACACCAATTTCTTCAATCACCAAGGAAGATGCTTCGGCCATTAAGATCCAAGCTTACTTCAGGGGACATCTTGTATGCCATCTTATCCCAGCAATTAATTATACTTAGTACATTTTTTTTTATATATATAATGGTGGCACTAATGTTAGAACATATGACCATATTCATGTTATCTAAATGTCAACCGGGTTAGCAATAATAAGATTTAAACCTATAATTTCGTACAAATTATCCAAAAACTCGCATCGATCATTAAGCCAATATTGGTTATTAACTAGAATAGAAGATAATTTAATCTTCATTATACAATCATATAATTAACTTGGTTATTAATTTGACAGGCCAGACGAGCATATAAGGCTTTGAAGAGCCTAGTGAAGCTGCAAGCATTAGTTCGTGGGGTGTGGGTGAGGAAACAATCACGTATAGCAATGCAGTGTATGCACGCACTTGTACGATTACAAGTCAGGGTTCGTGCGAGGCAGCTCCTAGGTAGCTTTGATAAGGAACGACCTACTAATTTACAAAGTCAAAATGTATAGTCTTCTCCGTGTCCAAATTTATTCTTTTTTTGTCCAAAGTTATTCTTACTTTAATTTATATGTAAACATTCACAAGAAGAGAGTTCAATAATTTGGGGATTTCAATACTGTTAATTTTTTAATCAATCAAATTATATGTCATCTTCTTTTTAATTATTTTAAACTAATCCTTGATTATTATTTTTAAAAATTTTAAAATTTTAATTTTTTTAAATTAAAAATATGATTAAAGATAACTTTAAAAGTCTAAATCCTAATTTTTTTAGTTACTTTTAATATTTTTAATAAAACACATGTTTAAGAAACAATAATAAGATATTTTTAAACATAAATCCCAAAATATTTTTTATAAAAAATATTGAAAATAACAAAATATTTTAAGGTTCATATTTCTAAAGTTATCTTTAATCATATTTTTTAATTTAAAAAAGTTACAATTTAAAAAAAAATCAAGGACTAATTTAAAAAACAAAAATAATTAATAAGAATATAACATGTAATTTGATTAGTTAAAAAATTAATAATATCAAAATTGCCCAAATTATCGAGGGCCCGATAGAAACTCTCTTACAAGAATCAATGGCTTGATTGAGGTTGGTTTTGTTTTGCCGATGAGTGCTTGGTAGGTCAAGAACGTGGATGGTAGGGTGCTTGATGCAACTATTAGGCTTCGTAATAGGTTTCTATATGGGTAGGGAATGTATACATGCTGTCATTGGTTTTTTTTGGGTTGTTTTGGCTTTGGTTTTTTTTTGGGTTGCTTTGGCTTTGACCTAGGTTATGGTTATTTATGATCCTTGTTCCATAAATTACATATAATATGGGATTCAAATTAAGTGATTTTGTGTGTGTGTGTAATATTATGTTGTAGTAGGATCTATACAAAATTCATAGTGACTAGGTGATACTTTGTCCCATAAAAAAAGTTAAATTGGGTCAAGCCCATTCCCCGATGCACAAAATAATCATGTGCTTGGAAACACATTCTACACACAAAACAAAAAAAAAATCATACTTATGATGTAAAAAAAATACAATAACTAGAACTAGGTTGTTAGAAGTTTTTTTAAAATAAAATGAGAGAGAAAGGTGAGAGAGGGTGGAGAGAGGAGGAATGTAAGAGGCAAGGGAGGGAAATGACAAAACAAGGGGAAGAATTGGAGAGACCACAACGATGTAACTACTTACTACTCAAATTTCCCAGAAGGGTTTG
This sequence comes from Glycine max, assembly GCF_000004515.6. Lineage (NCBI taxonomy): Eukaryota > Viridiplantae > Streptophyta > Magnoliopsida > Fabales > Fabaceae > Glycine > Glycine max. The sequence continues at coordinate 27,114,409 of NC_038252.2, forward strand.
GGGTTGATCAATTATGGGAGACTTTCAGTAGATGGAAAAAATATGGATAATGTTTATTAGCAGAAGAAGAAACGAAACAGGAAGGAGGTATGGATTCGTCTATTTCAAGCACATAAAGGATTCTATGCAGCTAGAGGGTGAGTTGGATTCTATACGCATAGGAGAACAAAAACTTTATGTTAACCTCCCCAGATTCACTTGTAACAACTTTAATGAGGTAGAAAAGAAGGGGAAAGAGATAGAACTAGGGACAAAGAAGAAGAAGGGGAAAGAGATAGACCTAGGGACAAAGAAGAAGAAGGGGAAAGGAAAGCATGACAACTTCATGGTGCTTGGCACGTCCTCATAAGCAAGGTGGCTAAGGGGAAGAAGACTATTGAGAAGGTTTTGCAATCCAAGGAGAAGAAGGGGAGAGACTTAGAGGTAGACAGGTGGAAATGGTTGGATCTAAAGTTAGAGGTGGGAGACACTAGTTGGCTCCATAGAAGCTCGGTGGTTTTATTGAGAGATCTGATGAAGATGGACTTGTGAGGGAGAGTTTCATTTTGAAAGGATCGGAAGTGATAAAGGTTTTCTATTTGGGGGAGAACAAAGTACTCTGATGTCGGAGGAGGGACATACTTTGGATGGTCTAGCAAAGACAACTAGTTAGGTTAGTCACCTTTTCGAATTTGTTCAAACTTGTAAACCAGACCTGTGTATGGGGAATGGGTTTGTTTGGATCAACTATATTGGACTACCCCTACAGTTCTAGAACTTAGAATGTTTCAAACAGTTTGTAATAACCTTAGGCACCTTCACAGCAAATGATGAAGAGGCAAGGTTGTTCAGAAGGGTCGTCAAAGCAAAATTTCTGATCAAAATGTTGTCACTATACTTCATAAGCAAGATAACATAGATCAAAATTTGAAGTGTTGTTGCATGAGGAAGAAAGTGATGGAAATTGATGGAGAATCCTCCATTCTTGGCATAGATTCAAGAGGAGAGGAGTCCTACTACTATGATGAATAGAGTGTTGCTAAGTGTATGGAGTTAGATGGAGGATGGATTAGAGCAACAACCTCTTTTGGTGAAGTCGTATTGAAAATAGCTAGTGGTACGAGGTCTATGCTAATCTTGGGCTCTTGCCCCAATGAGAATGACAACAAAAAGGCTACATTAAATGTGATTGGGACCTTTACTAATACTTTGGACAAAAAGGACCAATCAAAGTACATGGGGGAGAATGAGATTGTATGAGATACTCCACAGGGTCAGAGGATAAGTGCTAAGGGGACTGATAAGGAGGATTTGTTGGTTGAAACTCAACTTAGCTCTAAGATTTACAACATTTGGGGAGGGGGAAGTTAATGAGAAAAAGGGGAAATGATGGTCTTTTAATAAGAAAGGAAGTAGGTAAGGGGAACAACATTGGTGAAACTACTATCACAGGTTTGATAGGGCTAGAGAGGCCTACATTAAAAGTCAACATAAGGGAAGTGGGCGAAGAAGCTAAGGGGGTCTTTAAGGAGAAGTTAGGTGGACCTACGTGTGTTTTTGGCGAGTGGTAGAAGGGCAAGTGTAGCTTTAGAGATGTGGGCCTGGACCAAGGCCCAAACGTGGAACGCTTAATAAAAGGTAATTGGGTCATTGTTAAACCCAAATACTTTTACAAAGAAAGAAATCGAAAAATTCATATATGACCACAAGGAACGTTAGATGCAAGGATCAGGAGGTTGATAGGCTAGAAGGTGTCTTAGTGAGGACCAATAAGTCAAACGATGAAGAGGTTGATAATACTACTATTAAGTTTGAGCCCTACAACGAGAATAAAGAAACATATGTTGCACATGTACATGGTAAACTTGGCCTCCAAAACATAGAAAGAAGCAATGTCCATGCAGGGAGGAGAGGAACTTTGGAGAGTCAATGTTGTAAGGTCCCATAGAACCTCTAGATTCAAGACAAAGAGGAAAAGAAAAGCACTCGTGTAAATATGGATATCAATGTGGGAGTCCTTGTGTCCAACGAATGGGTAGGGAATTGGGATGCTTGCTCTCAACTTGTGTTTGATAGAAGTGTGAAAAATCATTTCCCTCTTGTTTCAAGGAACAAGGATCTTGATTGGGGCCTTAAACCCTTTAGGATGCTCAATTATTGGTTCTTAAATCCGAAATCCAAGGGTTTTGTGGAAGACTCACGGAAGGGACTTCCAAGTGGAAGAGAAAGTCATTTTTGTGATAAAGGAAAGGTTGAAACTTTTGAAAGTGAAATTGAAAAGATGGAATAAAGAGTGTTTTGGTGATCTCAACAAGCTCAACATGGAGGTGGTAAATGAATTGAATGAGGTCGATAAGAAGGATGAGGAAAGTGGCCTCAGTGAGGAAGAGATAGTGCTAAGAAGGAAGCTTTTGGAGGAATTTTGGAAAGTGTCAACTAAGTATGAATTTCTTATGCACCAAAAGTCTAAAAAAAAGTGGATCAAGGAAGGGGATGATAACACCAAATTCTTTCACTCCATTATCAATGGGAGAAAGGATGTTTCTTGTATAAAGGGTTGTAATTGAATCATGTATGGGAGGAGGACCTAAGATTTATCAAACAAGAGGTGTTTGCTTTTTTCAAAGGAAGGTTTAGTCAGACAACTTGGAGAAGGCCAACACTTGATAGGATCCCATTCAAATTGATCAGCGGAGAAGACAATAATATGCTTTGTGCAAAGTTTGAAAAGATGGTGATTAATGAGGTCGTAAGGGATTATGATATGGGAAAGTGTCTCAGGCCAAATAAATTTAACTTTAATTTCCTCAAGGAGTTTTGGCACTTGCTGAAGGAGGATTTCCTTAGAGTTCTATCAGAGTTTTATGAGAGGGAAGTGCTACCGAAAGGTACAAATTCACCTTTCATCTCCCTCATCCCAAAAAAGGAGGATCTGCTTCACCTAGGTGAGTTTCGACCAATATCACTCATTGGTTGTATTTTCAATGTTATTTCAAAACTCTTAGCTAGGAGAATCAGAAGGGTGTTGGACAATGATGAGAGGCAATGTGCCTTTGTAGGGGGGAATATGCTAGACGGCATCCTTGTGGCTAGTGAGGTGGTTGATGAAGCAAGAAAAGAAAAGTGGCTTTTGACTGGATCAACTGGGACTTTTTACATTTCATGTTGAGGATGCTTAGATTTTGTTTGAGAGACAAGTAGAAGAGGAAAACCTTTTCTCAAGGGTGAAGGTTAGGAAAGAAAAGGTACATGTCTCTTTGCTCCAATTTGTGGATAATACGTTTTTCTTTTAGGAACTAAACATAAAGAATGTGGTGTGCATGAAAAGTATGTTGAGGTGGTTTGAGATTTTTTTTCAGGCTTAGGTTGAATCTTAATAAGAGTAGTCTCATTGGACTTCGAGGAATCTAAATCGATTTGCATCATTGTTGAATTGTAGGGTGTCTTCAATCTCATTTATGTACCTAGGAATCCTAGTGGGAGCTAATCCTACCAAAAAGAGCACTTGGGAACCCGTATTATCCAACATGAATAGAAGGTTTGCTAAATGGAAGAATAGGCAGTTATGCTTAGGGGTAGAGTTTGCCTCATCAATTTTGTCTTCTATGCCTTACCCTTCTTATTTGTATCTTGCTTTAGGTTACCATCCTTGTTGGCTAAAAAGATAATTATAATCCAAATAAAGTTTATTTGGGGTGGTGGACTTGATGCAAAGAAGCTAGCTTAGGTAAAATGGGACAATATTTGCTTGCCTGAGGAGGCTAGTGGGTTGGGGCTAAAAGACATAAAGAAGATATAAATGGCCTTTATCTGAAAGTAGAGGTGGAGATCTTTCACTTCACTAAACTCCTTATGGTGTAATATTTTGAGAGCTAGGTATGGAAACTTATGAGATGGTGGAAAGCTTAGGGTGTTTTTTAAAGCCTCAACATAGTGGAAAGATGTTGTAAAAGTTACGAAGGCTCACATGAGGAAGGGTGGTTTGAGGCTAATACGGAGAGTATGTGAGAAACGAAAATAATACTCACATGTGGACTTATAAGTGGCTCGGGGAGAACACTTTGAAAGAGAGATTTGGAAGGGTATTTATGAATTCAAAGAAGAAAAATGCATCAATTAGGGACATGGGGACCTAGGTGGATGGCATTTTGACGTTGAAAGTTCATTTCGAGGCGAAATTGTTTCCAACATGAGAGACTTTAGTTGCATGATTTTATCACTGCCATGAATATGGTGTCTTTAAATGAACATGCAAAGGATAACTGGAGGAGAAAGTGTAGTTTGGATAATTTTTCTCTGTAAAGAGCACTTACCTTTTTCTCTTGGAAGAAAAAATTTCTTTAGATTCAACTAAGATGTTCAAAAGCTTGTAAGGAGTGCCATCACCTTTCGACATGCCTATTTTTGTTTAGAAACTCCTATAGGATCGTATTCAAACTGGAAACAACTTGAAGAGGAGGAATATTAGGTTGCAAGGTGACAATTACTATTGTTGTTTCTTCCATTTAAAGGAGGAAACCACCCAACACATTTTCTTCTTGTGCCCCTTTGCCTCAGATATTTGGTCGAGATGTTACTCGTGGCTCGATGTGACGCCCTCTATCCCTCACATATATGTACTAATAATAAAAGAAGTAAGAAATTAAAATTAATTAAAAAATTTTAAAACACATTTAAATACAAGCCTTTCAAAAGGGTAAAAGGCTCACATTCACTTTTCTAACATCATAATTAAACTTGTCCAAATAAATAATAAACCATCTCGGCTCAAAACAAGGTCATTCAAGACTTCATACAATTAATATAGAAACCTATACCCAATGTCACATCATATCAGAGCATTGTGTCCCGACGTCCTTCAGCACAAGGTTCCTTAAAGCAATTCACCTAGTCATTTGCTCCCCCGAACACAAAGTTCAAGATCATCACATTATCTAAACACAAACAACACACAGGGAGTGAGTTATCACATTCCTAACTAATAGAGAAACAAGACAACTAGATATACATATAATATAAATGAGATACAACTTACTTCAACCACTTTTTCATTTAAAATTCACTTTTCAATCATCAATCACATTACACATGAATCACACACCCCGATCAAGACATAATAACACATCAATTTCATAATAAATAATTAGCAAGCGTTATGCAACAGTTATGTTAAGACTCAAGCCAATATGCAATGTGGTACCATGTCAGTGAAAAACCACCCTGGGGCGCTTAGGAATACATAACAAGACACACCACAAAATGGGTATGTCAGGTCACTCTCACTAAGTAAAATCATAGGGAGACCAGTCATGCTGTTTTGCGAGGATCCCCCAACCATGTGGGATTGACACAGGCTTAAAGGAGCACTCAAACTGGGTGTATTTACCCCTAATGCCTACACTCCGAAAAGTCCGCCAGGGCCTCTCCCTCCTGATTCAGGTCCAACCCTTAAAAAAAATTTTGCATGCAGATGCTGCTCATGAATTATACAATACCCATGACCTCACACTCGTGTTTTAAACACGCTCAACACATTGCGCTACAATTTAACACTAGTTCCTAAATAGGAAACCTACATTTTCCCTTTAACACTACACATCAACACTTTTCTCAAGATAAACACTGGTCGAGTTATTGTATAATTCACACCTCACAACACTAGTGATGTCACATCAAGTGTTAACCACACACTTATTCACAACTAAAACTCATGTTCACTATTTCACATCTTATAATGTCACAATCCACCATCACATGTTTACATGTATCTCACAAATTAACGTATGTTCAACTTGCGCTTATACTCAATCTCAATAACAATATTATAATCTCAAAGCAACATGCTATTCCATAATTCATCACATATTCTATTTATAGACACTGCTACAATACTCACGACCTCACTCATGTTTCAAACACATTTAACACATTGCGCTAGAATTTAAAATTGGTTCCTAAATAAGAAACCTACACTTTCCCTTTAACACTGCGCATCATCACTTTTCTCAAGATAAACACTGGTCAGGTTATTGTATAATTCACAAATCACAATACAAGTGATGTCACATCAAGTGTTAATCACATACTTATTCACAACTAAAACTCATGTTCACTCAATAACAATATTATAATCTCAAAGCAACATGTTATTCCACAATTCATCACATATTCTATTTATAGACACTGCTCATGAATTATACAACACCCATGACCTCACACTCGTGTTTCAAACACATTTAACACATTGCACTATAATTTAACACTAGTTCCTAAATAGAAAACCTACATTTTCCCTTTAACACTGTGCATCAACACTTTTCTCAAGATAAACACTGATCGGGTTATTGTATAATTCACAGCTCACACCACAAGTGATGTCACATCAAGTGTTAACCACACACTTATTCACAAATAAGACTCATGTTCACAATTTCACATCTTATAATGTCACAATTCACCATCATATATTTACATGTATCTCATAAATTAACACATGTTCAACTTGCACTTATACTCAATCTCAATAATAATATTATAATCTCAAAGCAACATTTATTCCACAATTCATCACATATTCTATTTATAGACACTACTCATGAATTATATAATACCACGACCTCACACTTGTGTTTCAAACACGTTTAACACATTGCGCTACAATTTAACACTGGTTCCTAAATAGGAAATCTACATTTTTCCGTTAACACTGCACATCAACATTTTTCTCAAGATAAACACTGGTCGAGTTATTGTATAATTCACCGCTCACATCACAAGTAATGTCACATCAGGTGTTAACCACACACTTACTCACAACTAAAACTCATATTTACGTGTATCTCGCAATTTAACACATTCAACTTTGCACTTATAGTCAATCTCCAAAACAATATTATAATCTCAAAGTAATATATTATTCTACAATTCATCATATATTCAATTTATCACTTATATACAATTTCAATCATAATTTCATAATCCTAATATAACTATTTATACAAAAGGTTTATCACAACATGGGAAGTAAAACCCCTCAAATAATTTCGCACAATTCTATCAAAATCAATTCATCAAAATCATAGGTATGAAAAGTGAAAACACCAAGAGAACTCACTCAATTTTATCAACCAATTCACATCAGGACATCAATATTGTATTTATAATCATAAAGGAAAAATTCAATAAACATCCCAAAATAAACTCAATTCAATCCTCTAAGGATCGCTGCACTTCATTCTAATCCCCAATTGCGATAAACTCATCCCTTACCTCTAAGCGGGCTCACGTGTGTATTATGACAGCAATAGCGGCATCTCTAGTGGTTTCCTGAGATTCCTCAAGTTTTTCCTCTAACTGCTCTGATAGGGTTCCCAAACACTAGAGAGAAGGAGAAGAGATTGAAGCCTCTATTTTGTACTGTCTTCATGCGATTCAGTTTTCTCTCTCTGTGATTATTATTTTTCAAATCCCAACGGTGAAGGTGTGAGTAATTGAATCTCAAACCATATACAAAAATTTCATGACAATCCAAAGGTTAAAGATTCCAGGATCATAGTTTTACTGAGACAGTTTTGGGTTTCTGCCGGAAAAGAAAAAGCTACGATGCAAAGGATATTTCTCTCAGCTCCAACATGTTTTCGTAATTTCCAACGGTGATAGTGTTCGTAAATGAGTTCCAAAACTGATGCTCAAATTTCACAACTATCCAACGATGAATGAGTCCAAGATCTTTGTTTTTCTGAGATAGGTTTGGTGGTATGCGGGAAAAAAAGAGGGTTTTGGGAGGAGGAAAGGGGAAAACGAAATTTAGAGGAATAGGAGGTGTAGAGTGTATCTTCAATTTGAAAACTAACTTAAGATGCCTCTATTTATAGATAGGATACTCATAGCCTATTATTTACTCTATGCATTTATTTTTATTATTTTATAAAATGAAACTATATTTTCTTCCTTATCAATTAAATAAATAAAATACTCTTTTTATTTTTTCTCAAACCATTATTTTAATTAATATAGTTATTTCTCCTTATTTATTTGATTATAAAAACCTCATCATTTTCTAAAACTATATTTATTTACAAATAACAATCCTTTTTAAATTAGTTTATGAAAAATGGAATGTTACACTCGGGATCAGCATAGCCAAACATTGTCGACCACAGTGGCACTTTGATCATCACTTTCTACCAATGTTGTCTAGAAGTGGTAATTGTAACCTGAAAGCTATTTGGTTTGTAATTGTTTGGAGCTTGTGGAATCACAAGAATAATATCATTTTTAGGAATGACATTTTGGATGCTAAGAAGGTTTTGCATATGGCTAAAACCAAGTCATGGACATGGCTTCTCAGCAAATCTTAGAACTTTCACTTCTCCTTATTTGATTAGTGAGGACAACCTTTTATGTGTTTGTCGGGAAGAGGGTAATGGAGTGTTTATGTTCCTCTCGGAGGGTAGTAACTGGTCATGTTTATATAGGTTTTGAGGTCACTCTAAATATATGCAAAACTGGTTAGGGAGGATTGATATATGGAGGGATACATGTTTTAGTTTTGCTTGTTGCCTCGAGAATCTTGGGGAACAAGGTCTTTTTTGGCCTGTTTTGACAAGTTCTTTAGTGCTTGGTTGGCCTTTATTGTTAGATGGGTATCACTTGTACCCCTTCTTCTATCTATATTAATATATCTTTGTTGGCTAGTAAGAAAAAACTAAAACTAGGTTGTATTCATTTTGATGTGAAAAATCATATCTGAGATCCATCTCCAAACACACACTATGACACTAACATAACATGTCTTTGGGTATTTGAGATTCATCTCCTTAGTCTTGCATTTATTAATGTTAATAGGTGAATCCAAATAGTTGGGTGGATTTAATGTAGGTCGACATATGGGATTTATCCGAGTTAATTTTTTTCATCTTTATATGTGTGTGTGTGTGTGTGGGGGGGGGGGGGGGGGGGGGGGGGCTCAAGTCTCACTAAAATCATTAAAATCTCTCTAATTGAGTAACTATGACGGTGTAAAACTTCTAGCCTTAGGTTTTGAGCTCATGTAATAATTCTCTAAATAGAGAAATTATTAATTAGTTTTGGCTCACCATGTGTTTATGGTCTTAAACAAACTCTATTTCTATACTCCCTCCATCCTAGATATTATAATTGTCGTGTAAGCAAAAAGAATTATCCCAAAATAATTGTCATTTTGATTTTTCAATGTAACATTAATTATTTTTTTCCATTTGTATCTCTTATATATTAATGATGAATTGCCTTTAAAAAAACATATTAATGATGAATTACAAAATCTAGAATTGAATTAATGATGATGTAAGGTTAATTTTGTAAAATTATTATTTTCTTTTATCTATTTTTTTTTCTTGATATGTGTGAATGTATGAATACAGGATTTTGATGATGCCAAAGTAGAATCAAACAAGGTTGCTTACAAGGTTACTTCAACAAACATTCAAAGGATAAGCATTGCTTCAAGATTAATTCAAGGTCAAGCAAACAAGATCAAGAAAAAAAAGGCCTCAAACAATCTCATTGGTTGATCAAGCTTTTGCCTCAAAACACATTGTTTCAAATTTCCAAGGCTCTGGTAATCGATTACCAGGCAGTATAATTGATTACCAAAAGATAATTTTGAAAATTAACTTTTAAAAAGGGTTTTGAATTTGAATTTTGAATCATGTAATCGATTACCAGATGTTTGTAATCGATTACCAGCCACGACACTTCAGAAAACACTTTGAAAAGTCATGACCCTTCAAAATATAATTGTGTAATCGATTACCTGAAACCTGTAATCGATTACCAGTGAAGAATTTCAGAAAAAACCTTTTGAAAAGACATATCTCTTCAAACCATTTTGAAAAGGCACGAAGGGCCTATATATATGTGTGTCTGACTTCGAAAAGCAAGAGAGGGATATTCTAAGAGAATTTAATTGTTAAATGCTCTCTCAACAACTCTTGGGAAAACACTTACAAATCTATTGAGAATTCATCCAGGAACTTCAAATTGTATTATCATCTCTAAAAGAGAGAAATTTCTCTAGGAACTTCAATTTGTATCATTCACTCTAAAGGAGAGAAATATTTCTGTTCATATCAGAAAGTTAGTTATAATCAAGAGACTGATTGTCTCTTGGATTGTGATAATTGTAATAAAGAGATGGGTTGTCTCTTGGAGAATCTTTGAACACAAAGGTGAGGGATCCCAATGTGTGTTCAAATTATGTAAAGGATTTACAGAGATAGTGGAAAATCTCAAGTGAGTTGCTTGAGGACTGGACGTAGGCATGGGAAGTGACTGAACCAATATAAATCGACTTTGCATTTCTCTATTCTCTTATCTCATTTATGTTATTATAATCAATTTTGTCTTACATGTTTAAAGAACATTATTAAATTGATTGTTGTTTCTTCTTCTGCATTCTGAGTCTATCATTTAGAAGGGGTTAAAAGTTTGTTAGTGAAAAATTTTGAAACTTAATTCACCCCTTAAGTTATTGAGGCCATTTGTCCAAAAATATGTGTAAAATAATTTAGGACAATAATTATTTTGGGACAAAGGGAGTATAATACATCGAGAGGTTTGGGATTTTTAAAAATTAATAACAATTAATTGTGTATTAGATTATAGACAAATATTAGTTGAGACTATAATAATGCTAAATCGCTTCATTTCTCTTCTAAATAAGTTTTTGCTGAGAATCTCAATATATTACTAGTGTTTGCTTGGTAATATTAAAAATGTCTCTCCATTCTACTAGTTTTAGAATAATAAAAACTAAAGTACGAGAAATATAAGTGGCAACCAAAGTGTGACTCTGGGTTACTGGATGAACCGCTAGACCACGAATTCTGGGTGACTCTTACCTGATGCACTCATTTCAATAAAATACTGGGAAAAAATGCCTTTTTCAACAGGAACAAGCAAGGAGTGATTCTTACCATTGATATTATAGTAACAAATGTAATATATCTATTCTATACATATGTTTAATTGAATACAATATTCTACAAAATGACTGCAGAGGTTCGAACACAACATGAAACAAGAGACAAGTGTGGAACGCATTTCACTACTGCAATGGAGGTTGTTGAGTGACATAATATTAAACAAAATATATATATATATATATATATATATATATATATATATATATATATATATATATATATATATATATCACTGTAATACTGGATCACACGGTTCAATTAGTGACATTGAATCTTTCAGGAGTGGGAACAACAAACTCGGTTGATCATTGCTTAGCAGTTAGTACAAAATTTAAAATCCATGATAATCAACTCCCCTCAAATCTCGTGGAAATCTACAAATCCTATTTACGGATTGATATCAAATTTACAATCCACATTATTTTCAAAAATAATTGTTCCATCATGTAAACTTGGATTCATCTCGGCGCAAGAGGCTTAACGTGTTTTTCTGGTGTTGTGGAAAGAGGGTAGAGTAGTTGTTTTTTCGGTGCTTTTGGCCTTTCCAAATTTTATAAATTATCCAAAAAATATGGAATTTTTTTATAAAAAATTGATGTTTTAAAAAATCAAAATTTAATCAACACTGGTTTTTCAAATATACTCTTATTTAATATCTTACTACTACAGTCATCAAGAGTTGTGTATTAAATAAGAAAATTTTAATTTACGTACATAAGCCTTAATAATTTCTAGATAGATATGAGAAATAGATAGTAATTATTAACTAAAGTCATTATAAATCAACTTAGGATATTAATTTTCTAAGAATTAAATGAAGCAAAGAATCTCACTTAAGGGAAAAGACTTGACTCGTACCTCTTATCTTCAATCAACCAATCGAAGTGTAGCAAAGTTAAAGGTGAGGAGGTAACCATGGTGAAATTAGGAGTAACTAAGGTTAAAAACTGTTGTGGTCTCCTAGCAGTTCCGTTTTTCTTAGAACCTGCACTAAGATAAACAAAACCAGAAAACAACAAAAAACAAGCACGGCCAAGTAAGAACTCAAAGATTTACACCAAGAGTTTATGTGGTTCGGCAATGTGCCTACATCCACGGAAAATGCAGCTCTTCATCATCACATTGATCATGCAGAAATTACAAGTTCAATACAAGCAGCAACTAGCTTTGATCTCTCTTGATTTCTTTCTAACAAAACTTCTCTCAATCACCTAGCTCTCTTTCTCTGTTGAACTCTCTCTGTTTTTCTACAACTACTATGGTTTTAGCCCTTTCAAATGAGTAACATGATCAAACATATATACACTCTAAATGCTAGTCCTAGGAATAAAGGCTATACTTTGATACCAAAACCAATTCAATTATAATAACTGAAAACAGTTATGACAGCACCACTTAACACCTTCCCACTTGTGCCTTGTGTGATTTTGAGTCACACACCACAAAAATCTTTTCCATAGTTAAAATATAAAGCTTTTCAGACTAAAATTAGGTCATTTATGAGCATTTAATTAATACAAGAGATTAATATCTTAATATCTAACCAACTTGTTAGCCTTTACCTTGTGCTTAGGGTAGATTTAGTTTATGTAGTTTGGTTTCTGGTAAGTGAATAATTTAGGCGAAGATGGTGACTTTGATGAGTGGCAACAACGATTTCTGGTGAGCAACAAGACCTACATACACCTATATAGACACTTTTGAGGATCAAGTTCGTAAGTGTGAGAGGTAAATAATGAGGTTAAGTACCTATAAGCATAAAATGTCTTGTATAATAGTAAATGATAAGAAAATAAGTAAGTAGTTATTGTACGTCATTGATGACATGCCACGTCCAAGATACCTCCAGAGCATATGCAAACCATATTGATAGCAAAATAATTGAAAAGACACCAAAAAGTTAACTAAGCACTAGATTGTAACTTGATATGTCAATACATTTGGGATGACAAGAGGGTGGGATGACAACATGGCAAGCCAGGGACGGATTTACCTATCTCCATCTCGCCCCCGCAAAAGACGAAATGGGTTCAGGTTTATAAAAGGTGGAAGTAAAAAAAAAAAAACTCAACCTCATCCCTATCGGGTTTTATCAGGTTCAGAAAAACCCGCGGAGAACCCATCTCACATTTTTTAAAATTATTTGTTCATGTTCGTTAAATAAATCATAGATTAAGTTATTAATTACATTTTAATTCAATCAATACATATATAATTTAATAAAGAATAAATAGCATAAATATATTTGAGAATTAAATTATATTTTGTTAAATTACAATATTATTTGTTATAATTAGTATTATATTATCTATTCAGCTATTAAAATAATTATTCTACATTTTTAGGAACTATAAAAAATATTAAATAATTACATATTATATAATTAATAATTACATATAGTATATATAATAATAGAATTATATATAAATATATAACTAAATTATTAAAAATTATAAAAATATACGTAGTGGGGCGTATACAAGGTGAGGGGTAACAAACCCGGCCCCGACCCTGCCCCCGAATCCCCAAGTTAGGAAAAACTTGACCCCAAAACTGGTCAAAATGGGTTTTCCTCGTCAAACTTGGGGAGGAATGAAATCGGTACCCATGGGTTACAATGGAATCTCGACTTTGTTTATATTTTTTCTAGAATAAATTGGTAACAAAATCATGATTTCGTCGTATATTTTTGACACAATGGAATCGTGATTCCGTTACTTATGTTTTTTGGGTTTGGAAAATCACAACGGAATCATGTTATTTCAAAATACATAACAAAATTGCAATTTTGTTATGTGTTTCATTAGAATGCACAACAGAATCACGATTTCGTTGTGTGTTTTGTTTTTTATATTACTTTTAGGCAAATATAATGTTTTTTTATATTTTATTTTCTTAGTTAAATATAATCTTTTTATTGAAGGAATACTGACTTATTTTTTCCTTTTTTTTAGATGGCTCATACGAAAGATGCTTTAGAGAGAAAGATGCTTTAGAGAGACATCATAGAGTGATTGTGTCAACACACCAACGCCATGATAACGAGTGACAACAATAGCTGGCAAAGCCAAAGCTACAACCAAGGCCAGGGCCAACTACTGGTAGGATCATTGGACCTCAATTAGGAGTTAGTCATGTTTGGATCAATTAGGAGTGACAAGAGTTAAAGCTTGTCAGCCATGGTGCCCAAGTGCTAGCGCCCGCTACTCATCCCCAAGTTAAGACTTATGTGGAGAAGTCTAGGTTATCAGCTCTTGCTACGATGTGGTATCCTGTCACAAACAAGGACTTGATGAATTTCATTTTTGAGAGGTGGCACCAAGAGACATCTTCCTTCCACCTACCCGTCGGAGAGATGTCCATCACTTTGGATGATATGTCTTGTCTGCTACATTTACCTCTGATAGGTAGATCCATTGATCATGTCTCCTTACATTTTGACAAAAAAGTGGTGAGGATCTTGCTTATGACTTATCTAGGCATTTTGACAGAGACAGAGGCTACAATAGCGACAAATGCAGGTGCCAAGGTAAGGTTGACATGGCTAGAAGACCTTTATCACCGCTATGTAAAGTCAAACTCATACGTTTAGGCTACCATGACTTATCTCTTGCACTTGATCAAAAGTACAATATTTGATGACAAGTCCTCGACTCACATTTATGTTGCCTACCTCTAGTACATCGCCAACCTGGATGCTTGTCACGAGTATGCATGGGGAGTTACTGCACTGACATACCTCTACAACTATCTCTCTTATGCAAGCTAGTATAACAACAAGCAGTTTGGAGGTTATATGACATTACTCATGGCAAGTAAATTATTTTAGTATTTTAATTATTTTTTATTATTGTAATTAATATTGTTACATTCACAAGTGTTTGCGCATCTATCCAATGTTGGCTTCTTAGAGTGACAAGAGGATTATGTCGTGGAAGACCTGATAGCCACCAAATGGAAGGTATTGAGAGGTACTAGGTGAGCCCTTCCGATTAAGGAGAGACTAGATGACCTACAGATGAATACTGTCATGTGGTGTCGATATACATAAGGATGTGAGGCCTTTCACACAATAGATTCTTTTCTCTAGCTTCATCAAATGCAGGACTAGCATAAGACCTTATCATTTAGAGAGGGTGTTAAGGCAGTTTGTCCATGTCCAAACAATTCCACTCCAACCACATCCTCATCCTACGTATTAGCTTTGTGATCATGCGTGAGTGGAGTGACAACAACATATCATTCCTTTTGACGATGTTGTGTCACCTGGGGTCCTTGGGCTTGCACCTACGATTATCTGCCTTGCTTTTACAAGGTTTCCCATCCCTATGTCATTCCATCGGAGGAGGGACATCCACCACATGGTCCTGTATATTTACCACCCATCAGAGTACAACCACAACCTAGGAAACCACTAGTAGACTATGTACCAGGTGGAGACTACTCTTGCCAGGTAATTCAAATTGGATTTTGTTTATATTTTTCCCTAAATTGTCACTGAAAATAGTTACTAATTGTAATTGTTATTGCAAGATTGATCTTGGATAGCGTCAAAAGCTATACAAAGCTTATTGGACCTCAAAGCTATGCTAAAGGGCGCGAGTCATCATCAGGTCATACAACAAGCTTTGCAACTATTGTAGGAGGGGTAACAGTTGGGTGTAGCTCAGACACACAAAGCTTGTTGGACATTGTTAACTCATTGGCAAGTGCACCAAATTGTCTCAAGTAGTAAAGTTTACTTAGAAGTCCGAGTGTCAAATCTACAGGGACTTTGTTTGTACTTGAGTTAAGGTATACCCAATTTGCAAGAAAGAGATATAGAATTGTAATAAAAATTAGAAAGAAAGAAATAAAAGTAAAAGACACGAAAAGCAGAAAAGTTTGATTGCAAAGATGACTTCAGAATTCAAATATGTTGGGGCCTAGCATGCCTAATTATCCTAGATGCAATGTTAATGTGTTTTTCTATTTAATACTATTCCAATTTCCACCCACATCTATTAAGATATTCAACCTTGATCCCTCACGTTAAAGAGTCTAATTTATCTATTCTTTCTCCTAAATGTCTTTGTAGAGATAAAACAGTAAATTGCATGAAGTTTAGAGATGTATGCATAGGCTATACAATACCACTCTATCCATAACAATAATTTATTTAGATGCTCTTTCCCATTTCTTTAGAAATTAAACATTTCCCAATGCCTAATCCCTAAACAGATGCATGGATGATTAGACCATAACAATGAAAATAAAGTGCAGGAAAGAAACAATAAAAATTGGCATTGCATTCAATAAATAATAAGGAAATATTACATTACAAGGGCATTGGCTGCTAGGCTTCCAACAATGGGGGTTTAGCCTCTCATTTCCATGAGAGGTTAACATAAACTTATGACTCTGAGGCTAGCTCTAGGACAAGCGGAGGTTCTTCTTTCTCCTCTGGGGTTAAGTCCAATACTAATGTGTATCTTTCTACTTTATTCACTTCCTGAACAGTTTTTGTGCCCATTCTGGATTGAATACCTGTATATCTTGGTAAGATTAGGGTCAACGGTTTCTGCCTGCCTATTCCATCCATCCCTTCGTGGAGTTAGGGCGTGTGATGTGTCCTTTTCGATGCCCTCAGTCGCATTTCGGAATCAAAGAGTCATGGTGCTTTAGTTGTGGGTTAGCAGGGATAAGTTGGACTGCGCCAGTAATTAAGGTGTTTTACACTTGGGTTGATGTGTTAGAATTAATGTCTCATGTGAGAGACATTTGACTTATGCATGGACTAATAGATAAATAATTAATAATTAAGGACTAAACTGTAATTGGGTTAATTAGGAGAAGTTTCTAGAGGGAATTGCTACTTGATGGAAGTAGTGATTATAAAAGAGGGTTAATACCCACTAACGTGAAATAAGGTCCCCTTCCTAACAAAAAAATATTCTCTATCACCTATAACGTGAAATAAGGTCTCAAGATCCTGTTGGTTTTCTATAATTGATAGTCTAGGAAACCCCTTAAGATTTTACATGTGGTATCAAAGCTTGTGTTATGAAATTTATGATTCTCCAAGAATAATTTAATTTCTCCCAATTATGCATGAACCCTACTTATGAAATTTAGGGATAATTTAATTTCTTTCAATTATGCATCAACCCTGATCATGAAATTTAGGGATTTTTTTTTCCTGCTGAAAGTATGAAATCTTATATTGAAAAGGGTATCAATTAAGTTGGCCTAGAAGGAAATTTTGAAATTGCTATTTGCAAACCCCATTTTGCTATTCTCAGTCCCACTTGCTTTTTTTTCCCAAAAATTATTATTAAACATGATTAAAGGATTGAAAGTTTATACCCTGCAATTAAATTAATGTGAATGCTTTGAAATTATTGGTAGCAATAAATATATATATATGCTACATATTTCTTTGAAAGTGTTTGAATGCAAATCACAACTAAATGTGAATATTATTTTATGGCTTGGAATGAGATTAATAGAATGACTATGAATTGTTAATAGCAGTAAGTATATGCAGGTCATATATAATTGGTTGGAATTAAATGTATGTTGAATTTGTTAGTCACCAAAGTGGCAAAATTTGTAAGGTTATTTAATTCCAAATTAATGATTATTTCAATTACTCATAGAATAATGGATGCTAAATTATATGATTGTTGGTTTATGGGTAATTGAAATTCATTGTTATAAGACATTTATGGATTGCCCAAAGGTTGATTAGTTGTTCTTATAATTAATGAATATAATTGTAGGCGATTTGTGTGTATCATTAGTTTTATTTATATACACAAAGGAAATAGATACTGCTAATTGATGCATATTTAATTACCAAATAATATTAAAATTTTATTAGCATCATTATGTTTGTATGTTGTGTGTTGGTGTATCACTCAAAGGAGAACATCAATATACATTGACCGTTATCTGAATGAAACATACGTATGACATGTATTTTATGTCTCAAAACACTTATGTGAATTTTATTATGTAATACATGTTCTGAATTAATTGGATTCTTATGTATCATCTGTGCCAATTTTAATGGGCTTAACTTTTTTGACAGAAATGAGCAAGTCCAATTTCACCGCGGTGTTTTGGGTCACGATCTTGTTGTGTTGGAAGAGAAGTTTGTTACTATTATTGATGCTAGTAGCAATGAAGAGAAACCCACTATAAAGATTGGAAAACATCGGACAGACTCAGCCTAATGTAAATGAGAATGACTGTTGCAAACAGTATTAAGATAACTCTCCCTAAAATCGAAAGTGCTAAAAAAGTTTATGTGATTAGTGGGAGAACGCTCTCAAACAGCTAATAAGTCTGTTGTTGGGACATTAATTAGTACATTGGCCACCATGAAGTTTGATGGTTCACGTACTATGTATCAACATGTCATTGAGATGACAAACATTGCAGCAAGACTTAAGACCTTGGGAATGGATATGAATGAGAGCTTTCTTATTTAGTTTATTCTAAACTCATTATCGTCTGAGTATGGCCCATTCCAAATGAACTATAATACCATGAAAGATAAATGAAATATGCATGAATAACGCAGTATGTTAGTTCAGGAAGAAGCGAGACTTAAGAATCAAGGAAGTCACTCATTCCATTATGTAAGCCACTAAGGGAATCAAGGAGCTGGAAAGAAATTTATGAAGAAACATGATAAAGGCAAAGGGTCATTAAAGATCAATACTATTTGCAAATCCAAAAAAAGGTATCAAAGGACAATAATTGCCAATTTTATAGGAAATCTGGACATTTCTAGAAGGATTGTCTAAAGCATAAGTTTTGGTTTGAAAAGAAAGGTGAGCTTAATGCTCATATATGTTTTGAATCAAACTTAACTGAAACTCCCCATAATACATGGTGGATTAATTCTGGATGTATGACTCATGTTTCTAACATTATGCAGAGATTCCTTACAATCCAAACCATAAGCTTAAATGAGAAGTTCATTTTCATGGGGAATGAAGTGAAAGCTCCAATGGAAACAATTGAGACTTATTGTTTAAAACTTGACACTGGACATCGTTTAGATTTACTGGAAACTCTTTATGTACCTAATTTATCTAGGAATTTAGTTTCACTATCTAAACTTGATGTTACTGGATACTCTTTTCATTTTGGTAATGGATATTTCAATTTACTTAAGCATAATCATCTCATTGGTACTAGTATTCTTGTGATGGTTTATATAAATTGAAATTAGACAGTTTGTATGTTGGAACTGTTTTAACTCTGCATCATAATGTTGACACTAAACGTAGTTTAGTGAATGAACGATCTGCTTTCTTGAAGCATAAACGTTTAGGTCACATTTCTAGAGAAAGGATAGAAAGATTAATAAAGAATGAAACTGGGCAACACCCAGGTCCATTTGTTAAGCTTTTTCAGAAACATGGTATTTGTGCGCAATACACAATGCCTGGTACACCACAACAAAATGGTGTATCAGAAAGACGTAATAGAACTTTAATGGATATGGCTAGGTGTATGTTATTCAATTTGACTTTACCCGTATCTTTGTGGATGTATGCCTTGAAAACTTCCATGTATTTGTTGAATAGGGTTCCTAGTAAGGCAGTTCCCAAGACAGCTTTTGAACTATGGACAAATAGGACACCTAGTATAAGACACTTGCATGTTTGGGGTTGCCAGGCAAAAATATGAATTTATAATCCACAAGAAAGAAAATTGGATGCAAGAACAATCAGTGGATATTTCATTGGTTATCTAGAAAAGTCAAAGGGGTATATGTTTTATTGTTTTAATCATAGTATGAGAATTGTCGAAACTGGAAATACAAGGTTCATTGAAAATGATGAAATCAGTGGGAGTACAGTTCCACGAGAATTGAAAATTAAAGAAGTTAGAGTGCAAGTCCTTTTAGCTTGTGCCTCTAGTAGTAAGGTGATTGCTTCTTTCAGTTGTTGTTACAAAATTAATGAAAAGGAGCAACACAATAATGAACCCATGATGCATAATGAACCTATTATGGAAGAACCACAAGAAGTAGCATTAAGGAGGTTTCAAAGAGAAAGGAGACCAGCTATTTTGAATGACTATGTGGTATACTTACATGAAACAGAAAGAGACTTAAGCATTAATAATAATGATCCAGTTTCATTTTCATAAGCTGTAAGCTGTGATAGTTCTGATAAGCGGTTAAATGCCATGAAAGAAGAGATAAATTCCATGGAACATAATGGTGTTTAGGACCTTGTAGAATTACTAAAGGGTTGTAAGAGAGTTGGTTGTAAGTGGGTCTTCAAGAATAAACGTTACTCTCATGGCATCCTTGAATGTTACAAGGCCAGACTTGCTGCTAAGGAATTTACTCAGAAAGATGACATTGATTATAAAGAGACGTTTTCACCAGTCTCACGAAAGGATTCTTTCAGGATTATCATGGTATTTAGTAGCTCATTATGACTTGGAGCTACATCAAATGGATGTGAAAACTGTCTTTCTTAATGAAGATTTAAAGGAGAATATTTATATGGACCAACCAATGGGGTTCTCAGTTGAAGGAAATGAACACATGGTGTGCAAATTAAAGAAATCAATATACAGTCTTAAAGCAAGCTCTCCGCCAATGGTATTTGAGGTTTAATGATACCATTGTTTCCTTTAGATTTAAGGAAAATATTGTTTATCGGTGTATGTATCTGAAGGTCAGTGAGAGTAAGGTTATTTTTTAATTTTGTATATTGATGATATCTTGCTTGCAACTAACGATCTTGATCTTCTTCATGAGACTAAGAAATTTCTCTCTAGTAACTTTGAAATGAAAGATATGGGTGAGGTAAGCTATGTGATAGGGATAGAAATATTCCGTAATAGATCACAAGGATTGTTAGGCTTATCTCAGAAAGCATATATCAATAAAGTACTAGAGAGATTCAAGATGGAAAAGTGTTTAGCATCACATGTTCTAATTTAGAAAGGAGACAAATTTAGTCTCACACAATGCCCTAAAAAATGATATGGAATGAAAAACAAATGGAAGTAATTTTGTATGCATTAGTTGTTGTTGCATCTGAAAGCAGAATTTGTAGCATGTTTTGAGACTACAATTCAGACTAATTGGCTGCAGAACTTTATTTTAGGGCTTGGAATTGTCGACAGTATTGCTAGGCCGCTGAAAATGCATTGTGATAACTTCGCAACAATATTTTTGTAAGAACGACAAGTACTCTAAGGGTGCTAAGCATATGAAATTGAAGTACTTTGTCGTGAAGGAAGAAGTTCAGAAACAAAGAGTGTCAATAGAACATATTTGCACAAACCTTATGATAGTTGACCCTTTGAATAAGGGATTATCGCCCAAGACATTATAGAACATGTTGAAAGTATGTGCATTATTGTTATTGATGATCATTAAGTATAATTTATCTTATGCATTTTAGTGACACTCTGAGCTTAATTATGATATGTTTTTTATTACTTGTTCTCTATATTTGCATGCATGTTTGTGTTAGAGTAATGTTAACAGGTTTTGTCTTGAATGAAGACATTATGTTGGACCAATTATGTACTCCTAACTAATGGTCATATTAAGGAGAAGACTAATTTGTAGTGCATGGAAGGGACTATGTCGATTAGATGATGTACAACCGCCATGACTCGAATCGGTTCTTATTCTTAATCATGAAATTATGATGTACCCACTGTATAGAACAATTTAGTCATTTTTTTTAATGCGCATTATGTTGATTAATCTACTTATTTATTTAGTCCATAATGTTTATTAATGTCACATGAGCCAAGTGGGAGAATGTTAGAATTAATGTCTCATGTGAGAGGCATTTGACTTATGTAGGGACTAATAAATAAACAATTAATAATTAAAGACTAAATTGTAATTGGGTTAATTAGGAGAAGTTTCTAGAGGTAACTGCTAATTAATGGGAGTAGTGGTAATAAAAGAGGGTTAATACCCACTAACATGAAATAAGGTCCCCTTCCTAACAGAAAAATGTTCTTTCTCACCTATAGCCATCACGAATGGAGAGAGGCAGAAAGAAAGGTCTAAGGAAGTGAAATCTTATTTCTCTCCTTTTCCAAGGAAATCAAAGTACACCGCAGAGAAGTCCTTATGGAGAAAGATATAAGTCTTCCTATGGAGAAAAGGTATGCATTATTTGTTTATCTATTATTTGTGAGAATCATAGGTCTCAAGATCCTGTTGGTTTTCTATAATTGATAGTCTAGGAAACCCTTTAAGATTTTACATGATGTGGATGGAAGAAGAAGAGGGATGGATAATGGAGGAGAAGAGGAGAATGGATAGAGATGGAGGGTTTCCCCTATTTGAGAAGCTTAGGCTTTGGATGTATTCAATAGAGAACTCTGAGTCTCGGTGTGTCTTTCTCCTTTTCTTCCTACTCCTTTTATAGGCCTAAGGTAGCTTAAAATTCACGCGACCTCGCGCTAAGCACGCCCTCATGGGCTTAGCGGGTATGACGATGTGAGCACGTGCTAAGCGTGGCAACAACTTGGCTTAGTGAGTATGACGGTGATCACGTGCTTAGCATGATATTCACGCTAAGCATGCCTTTGGGGTTCTTCATGGGCCTTCTTCACGCTAAGCTGGAGCTAGCCGCTAAGCGAGAAAACACATTGGGTCTGTCTTGTGTGCTAAGCGAACTGTCACAATCTTCAACTTTTTCCCGCTAAGCCTAGAAGGGCATGCTTAGCGCGAATAATTGTCGTGTTTGAAAAGACGACAAACATTTTCCCTACATAGTTGTCCCCACATAATTGTCATGTTTAAGCTCCATACACTCATATTGAACACAACCATTACCTACGTAAACAAGTTGACGGTACAAAATTAAGTAAAATTTTGCAACCTCCTATGGCATTAATAATTGTTTTTCTTAAAGCATAAAACATGTCCTCACCTATTGTGATGACTTTAGGACCACTGGGACATTCAAACAATACCCCTTCATATGATGAAGTATGCCACCATCGCAATACACAACAACAACATATACACTCTCCATGTTTTAAGTAATATAGTGAATATCAAGAAGCAAAGGTGCGCTAAGTTGCATCAAAGTCCTATTGCTATTTATATTAGAGATCTATTGTTCTCTCGTTAGTCATATCAACGGTTGATATCACATCGATAATATAAACAATTTAGATTGCGTCTATATTTAATACAATTGGTATGTGTATCATAAAAAAATAGTGTTCAGCCAATACGTCTCAGAAAAAACTAGTGTTCATTCAATAAATACAATGTTGTAGTTCAATCAATAAAAAAACACCAAATATATTTATTATTTTTTATTTATAATTTTAAAAAACAGTAGAACATATTCATGATTCTGTTGTTTAATAGAATCATAATTGTGTTATATTATGAAAAAAAATAATAAAATCACAATTCTGTTAATTTTAAGGGGTGCAAAAAATAAACTGCAATGGATTCGTGATTTAATTTTTAGTCCTTATAAAAAAATAGGAGTTTTTAGTTCCTATATAAAATTTATACATTTTAATACTTTTTAACAAAAAAATATGTGTTTTTAATCTTTAATAAGAGCTTAATAACACCATTATTTGATTGATGTAGGGACTTAAAACCATTAAATTTCTTATACAAATAAAAATGAAGATTTCAATTACTTTTAGATACTACAATTATATTTTTTTTTCTTTAATTTATACATTATGATTTTAAGTATTTTGATTCCTCCAAATTTTTTTGAGCAAACTACGCCACTAATTATACATGTAAGCAAAAACAAAATAAAATTAAAGAAGAAATACAAGTTCTTACAAAGTATTTATTTTATTTATTTGAAACTAGATAAGTAACATGTACTTTGCACAACAGAAGAGAGAGAAAATAAAAGCAAAAAGGTGAAAATGGAGAGAACATGTTGGGCCTTCAGTGCACCATATAATGACAATGGAAGAAAACAAGAGAAAAAGAAATTACGAGTCAGGTAACCGATACTCGGATAAATATGATTGAATTGTATTAGTTTAACTCAGCCAAATTTGCAAATTAAATTAGCTTAATATAATCAGTTTGATCAGTTAATCTACTATATTTATCGTATGAAAGAAAGTTTAATTCTAATATCATATTACAATTTTATATTTATTTTCTCCAAATTTATTAAATAGTATTATTCAATTCATTTTAATGATTCTTATTTTCTTAATTCATCATGATATTATTAAGTGAGATTTTTTTTATTTAGAAATGATTATAATTTAAATGATGTATGAGATTAAAAAATTAATAATTAAAAATGTTTTAAGATTGAATTGATTTATTACAATTTTTTAAATTGATTTTGAAAATTTATATTATATGATATTCTATTTATTTAATGTATTATAATTACAGTATTATATATCTCTATTTTTTAGGTACATTTTTTTAAATATTTTACGGGGTCCCTGTGTACATTCTATTACTTATCAATATTTAATATAACTATTTTATTATTATTTAAGGTAATAAAATTATATATTATTATTATTTGAATATTCATACATTTTTCTAACACAGGTATATAATTATTTTCATATACAAAATTTCCTAATTTAATACATTTTTTCTAACACAAGTATATAAATATTTATTAATATTTAATATAATTATTCTATTAGCATTTATTCTAATAAAATTTTATATTATTATCTAAAAAATTTGATACATTTTTTCTACCACATGTATATAAATTATTCCCGTTTACAAAATTTCTAATTTGATGTATTTTTTCTTTTGAAAATATATTTTTAAAATTTAACAACTTTAATTTAATTATTCTAATTAATATATTATTATTTTAAAAATTAAATAAACATTGATTTTAATCAATTTACAAATTATTATTTATATTATTAATAGTAAAAGGGTAAAATATGTTTGAGATGTGTAAAATTTGAAAAATATTAATTTTGTCCTTATAAATTTTTTTGTATTAATTTATTTTATTACTTTTAGTTTTAAAAGCTTCTTTTTATTATTTTTATAAATCATTTTATAAAATATATGAAACATTAAATGTTATTTAAGTATATCTTTAATCTCTAATTACTTATATATTACATTTTTCTATAAATTTTTCCACTTTTCCAATAATAATAAACTACAGAATATCAATAATTCTTACTATATTAAAAGCAATGGAATATTAGAAAGACAATTAAAGCGAAGAAAAAAAATTAAAAAATTCGTTGGTTTTTAAATAAGGATAATTTTTTTTATAATTCGGTACTATTTATTAATTAGTTTAGTAAATTTTTTAATTGTTGTAAATTAGTTAAAAATATTTAAAATGAAGAAGAGAATAAAAGAGTTATAAAGTGGGAAAAGTATCAAGAATTGGTCTTTTTTTTTTTTTTTTTGTCATCACACAAACAAAATAAAACAAAGTATCCATTAGAATAATGCTATTCGTGCATTAATTAATTTGGCTTCTTATAATTTTCTTTCATTTATCTTTTATCTTTTATAATAAAATACCAAAAAAGGAAAACACATTTTCTATTTTGTTAATTGCTTTTATAAAAGATAGTACAAGTATAAAAGAAATTGTAAGGATTCAAGCATATATATAAAAATGTTATTTGCATAAATAAATAAATTCGTTTAAAATAAATAAATAAAACCCTCTGTAATTCTGTGTGGTATGCTGTGTCTTACATTGATGTCTTATCATGGTCATGCATTGTTACTAACTTGTTTGTAGGGGAACAATATTACAGCTTCCTTTCATTTTGTAGGGGAACAATATTATAGCCTCCAATATTATTTATATATACAAATCCAATGGTCACAGCAAATTAAAGTTTCGAATTCCATCTACTTCATCATACTTTCATGTCTCTGATTCGTTTAACTCAAACAAAAAAAATAAACTCTTACCTAGAAGTAATAATTAATCAGCTATTTACCAGGCATTTTCACCCAACCATATGGTCCATATATCTAAAGTACAAACAAATAATTTAACACCAAGATGACATGAGAAGAAGACAATTACAAACCTTTGCGTTTGAGGTTGTCTTTCTACACTCCTAGGTTGTACTTAATTACCATACTGTCACTATATCATTTTCAAAGACGGTCTATGCCAACCGTAATTATTAGCGCGTTGTAATAATCTATTATTGTAGTAGTGAGTGGGAAAACAATTGACAACTTCACATACAGCTGCACGCATCTGCAAAACAATTGGCAGCTTCCTATAAATTTATTTTATTTTTACTTACTAATCATGTATAATAAATTTATAAAAATTTAAAATAATTACTTTAAAAATCATATAAATAATTATTTTTTATTAATTGATAATGTAAAAGAATTTACCCTAATAGTATATAAACATTAAACTTTACAGGTATATAAAATCATATTAATATTTATTTAAGAGTCTTGTTAATAATATCATTAGGGTACTTGTTAAGAAATCAATAAGTAAATTTTTTAAAGTTCAAATAATACTTTTTTATACTTTCTAATAAAAAAATAGCTCGTGTACTTGTTAAGAAATCAATTGCTCGTGCAGACTTTGTATCACCATACTTAGGCAATTGTTCATTTTCCCTATTTCAACATTAACTCATTTTTGTATACCTGCATCTTACTTAATTCATTACTGAAAACGGGAGTAAATATTAGGATTGGTACCTAAAATTTTCCAATGTCAGAAGCTGTGTGATTTCGTTGAACAATTCTTCGTTAAATGTAGCAAACACTTTCAAATCCTTCACTAATATTTATATAGCCTTGGACCAGTCATGCCTACGAAAATTTAAAACAATTCAACTAAACTTGTCAGCTAGTAGTAGAAGCCTAGAACTAGGATGCAGAGAAAGAGAGAGAGAGTCAACAACAGAATCTAAATGTGAACTTGTTATGAGCCTACTTATTTAAAGCCTCCAGATACCTCTGCTGCCTTATCTCAAAAAATATCTTCATAGAATACCTATTATCATCCACCTTTGTGAAACCAGAGAGGTATTTCTCCACCTCATCCCAATTGCCATTGTGCACTTCATCCTCAAAATATGAATGTTAAAGAAAAACGCTGACTACTGCTCAAGCCTATTATTATTTTTAACAAAAATAAAACAAGTTAATTAATGCAGCTGGTCTCACGTACATTCAAATTCCTGTGAGATATATACCAATGAAAGTCGGGATACTCTACATGACAAAAGATCAAAATTAGATAATGACTTTTCGAACCTATCCAAGCCCAGTTTAAAAGGGAAAAAGGACATGAGATTAATATTAGCACAACCAACTGAAATTTTACTAGCAATCAATTCACTAAGAGAACAGGTGTATAACAAAAAACCAAAACATAAATATAACTTTGTCATCATTGATTTGACTATTTGCTCTTCACAGAAGCAAACCCTAATATGATGATACATATGAATGCGATTTTTTATTCAAAAAAGGGGGAAATGGAAACAACCTACCTGCCACAGTATAAGAGGATTGGTTGTCTTAGCAGCGGGAGAGTGGTCAGCATTAGGTTCAGCTAGCAGAGGCAAAGAAGCAACCATCGCCACTTGAGTTTTCGGAAACTGTACACGGCTAGGCTTCGGAAGCTCTTGTTGAGCCTGAGCCTCAGGGTTGGGTTCTTGAGGTTTGGGTGGGAGGAAAGGGAGTTGAAAATTGATTTTAGGAAACAAAGAAAAGAGGTTCGGTAGGGACTCTTTGGGTTGTGCTTCTTCAGTCACCGCAGTTTCATCGCCGCTTCTGCTCATTGTTCAAGGGATGGCGACAGGCACAACCCCTTGGTGCTGGGGTTAGAGGTCGAGGTTTCATCACTGCTTCTACTCGTTGTTAGGTTTCTTTTGGCGCTTTTGAATGCCAAGGGACACCACATCATGTGGATAAGACCGTGAGATAACGACGGTGCTTCAATAAAACCCGTCATAATTCTTATGACCAACACACATTCTAAGGTGGTTTTCAATAACCGTCTTAAAATGTGTATGTGTATCGTACAAAGCTTTTTCAGTACGATAATTACAAAAATGCCACCAATTCGTTTTCTAAGACGGTTCTAAAAGAATCGTCGTAGAACGCCTGTCCTAAAATAACATATTTCTAGTAGTGGGATAAAGAGAAATGGTGTTTTTGACAGTTCTAAGACACAGTTTCATGGACTACTACTACTACCTTGGCTTGTAATGTTGCAGCTAGCCAGTCTATTCCAGAGGGAGATTCCCTCATTTAATGGGAGTGGTCTTTTCTGGTTCCTCTATGACAACCAGTATCGCCATCATCATGCCCAACCTCTTTGTTGCCCCTCTGCCCACTCTTGACCCTAACCAAATGTGCCCATGTCAGTTCCAACAATTACACTTCTTCCCTTCATGCACCCATTAATCCTAACCGTGAAATTACTTTTGACCTCTTACCATTATTTTTAATTTTTTACTTGTAACATTGGTGTAGAGATTTATCAAATCTTTGTTTTTATAGATAACTAATATTGGTTGAAAATCTGATTAAACATCTTTAGTGATATTTCTTCATCCAATTATATTTTTTTTCATACATAAAACTTAAACTCAAGATCATATTTAGGAGGATCAAGTTCAATATCATTCAAATTAACAACTTACTGATCCTCTACCATTATTTATTGAAGAAAATGTTAATATTTTTTATATTAAATTTTTATTTTTTTAATAAATATTGTATGATCTAATAGTGTAATGAATTTTTATACTCATTTTTATATTTTTAATAAATATATTTTAACATTATCTTCAATTCCTATGGATAAAAAAAATATACATTGTCATTCAATTATAAATATTTAAAAGTCATCTTAATTAAGTATGACTTGTGTTTGATTGACAATTTAAAATAATTTACATTTTTTTTAAAAAAAGAAGACATGTAGATTAGTAAGTTGCCTCCTCTTGCAAGCTTATTAAATATAATGAAAAAATGTATATCATCATAAATTTCTTTGAAGATTGAACTCAAAAATGACAATTAGTATGAGCAGAAGACTTGATTAAATTTGTCAAACCTTGTAGACAAAACTTTGTTAAACTTTTAAACATTGACAACATATATCTATTAAACACTACTATAAAAAAAAAACTTTCAAATACAGTTATTTGATATTTTTCATCATTATTTTTAACTGTTTTAGATTATCCACTTTTTAAAATGATTTTTTTAGAAAGTAGAATTTCTAAGAAAATGTTTATTTTTTTTTTTGCTTGATTTTTTTTTTTATAAAAATGAGCAATAACAAACTAACTTAACCACCCAGACAGAGATGATGACTCTGCATCACATTGACCCATATATAATTCATGCTCAATTTCACAAATTACACTTTGTGGGCAACAAGGGTGAATTTACCATATAATAAAGTTTTTTCCCCAATCACATTGAAATAACCATTACTTCTAGACACTCCTGTATTTCAGGCAAAGGTTAAGATAAACACTAATGGTGAATCAAACACTTAATAGTACAACTTTAGCATTGAATAAAAATATAAATTGATTAGTCACTTCAATTTTGGCATTACAGCAGCACAGATCAGTAAAAGTATCAACATCATCTCTTCGACAAATAGATTTAAGAGCATCTAATTTAAATGTCTTTATACAACTCAAGCCCATTTCAACTGCCATTAATTTATTACAACTCTACACACCATTAATTTATCATAATCATAACAAAATAACCAATATTCTGTGTATCAATAACCAATCTTTTTAGAAAATGATTTATCCCAGTCAGTTTGATATCCCCATATAATTGTGTAATATTTCAAGGATGTGTTTGTAATTAAGTTTTTCATATAAAGCTCATCCTTGATTTTTTTTTCACCCCCATTTTTAAAACGACATCAAATTGAACCTTCAGAGTTTGTATAATCTTTTACCTTCTCTGAAAGATATCCAAGGAATTAAAATTAAAAATTCACAATCCATTAGCTAAAAATCTGGTTACTTATTATTCCAGGGGTTTAAGTAATAAAACATGGTCCAATAGATGGCCAAAAGTCATTAACTAAGCCACTTAAAGCTGCAGTCAGCTCTGGAACACTAACAAGGGTGTATGCATTAGACTTTTCATACTCTTCATTATATCAGAGAAGCACCATGAGTTAACTTGTGTGGTTCAACACTCGGCAATTTGACCCCCTAATCATACAAAACTGTGGCTTAGATATTTCTCATAGTCACTTGTAGACTAATAACCATTTGTACTTTATCCATCATAAACTTTTGTTATTATACTTGGATAAATTAAAATATGATCCTAATGATAATCGTGCATGGCTATGACAAATTTAAGTTAGATGTTTAGTGCAAGTATCAACTACTAGAATCACAGAAGTCTATAGAAGCATGAGGATTCAAAATCTAGGAGACATGCTATATCCAATAAAATATGTAGGAAGATGAAGCTGCATGCTCCAAGGAAAGTTAGAAAAAAAAAAAAAAAAACTCACAAGACATGCAAGTGCAGACAAAAACACAAGTTGATACCTTCATTGAAAAAATTGAACCATTGAGATAACGATCAGATGATTGCTGGTCCAAAGATTGGCAATGTCCCAGTGAAGTTCCAGCTATAGCCCTCGGTTCAAAATGCTCCTTAAGAACCATGTCTGAAGGGTTAAAAGATTGAGGATCCATAGGGAATGGTGCTGACAATAGAGTGAATTGCATTTCCTGGACAAAATGGGAATTTGATGAGTCCCGATTGACTGCAGAACGAAGACTGTTAGTTCTGTTGTCATTATTTTGTGAATAGTGATGCTCTTCATTGTAGTCAGAGGAAAAATTTCAAGTTATGATAGGTTAAATTTAAATCCATATAAGAAACAATATGAATCATTGTGGAATTTACTAGTTATTCTTGAAATTTTATGACATAATATATTGACTAGGTGAGGAACTAAAATAGTTGACAGAGAAGCAATATTTAATTTATAAAAAAAATCAAGACAAAGTATTTAAAAAAAAAAGTTGAAGCTTAGAAAATCACTTACAAAGTTGGAGAACTTGGTTAGTTTGAATGGGTAGAAATTAAATGGAGCTTCATCCAGGAAGAGCTCTATATAGTGAAGTAGAAAGAGACCACAATCAAACGAGTTATCTTGTTGCGGCGACTGTTAATTAATGGTAAGAAATCTTTTAAAGAATGATCATTTCAGTTTCTAATCAGAAAGTCATGAAAATGTTAGCATGTAATACCGGGCCTGAGAGAAAATGCATATTCAAGAATCTTGATGAAAGGTTTACTCCACATGTATCCTTCTGCCTCTCTTTCCATTCTTCCCACAAATAACTGCCAATTGATGAGTCAATTTATCACTCACTACAATAATCTTTTAAAGCGAGAATACATAAAAATCTGGGTATCAAAAAAGAAATATTCAAGAGAACAAACATAGATAATAGGCAATAATATGTGGACCAATTGAAGTAAGTTAACAGAAAACAGACAGCTACAAAAGAAATAGAACATGTGAAGGCATAGACTATGCTGCAACTGTAGGCACAGGAATTTTGGTATTGCTTCTTTTCATATTTTTGTTTAATCTAAAATCAAAGATTAGAATAAGAGAAACAAGTTCAAAGTTCAAGCTCAATTTAAATTAGAAAGCTAAAGAACCTTAATCATATAGCTAGCGCTACAGATTATAAGTTTCAGTGTGATGTTTTACAAAATTTTTGGATATCCTAACTACCAAGTTCATCATCTCCTCCATAATCTTTAGAAGTCTTAAATTATGAAATTCACCACTATAAGAAATTTGAAAGCTAAAAGTTAAAACAACAGCTAGTCCAGGAATGGAAAAATAAGAGCAACAATCGTGTAAGTTTTAGAATCTGATATATCTAAATCAGTTAGAGAGTATTACTTACTAAGTTGTACTTGTAGATCATGGACATGAAAGCTATGAAGATAAAGCATTTTTAATGATTTTAAGAATTTCTGAAGAATCCACTATCAATTAGAGTATCTTCCATTCTTACCAAGTTTATGCGGGCCATGGACATGAAAGATATAGTATTCTCACAGTATCAGTCTAAGAAGAGGACCTATATCTCCATGTCTCCTAAGAACCTGTTAATAAATTTACAATGATAGACAATTAGACATGACAAATTATAACTATAATAATAGAATGAGAGTAGTTAAAATTACAAATTTAGTTTATTCTATTATTATATAGTTCACAAAGAAGGGATTATTTGAAAATCATTATAGACAATTAGACATGACAAATTATAACCATAATAATAGAATGAGAGTAGTTAAAATTACAAATTTAGTTTATTCTATTATTATATAGTTCACAAAGAAGGGATTATTTGAAAATCATTAATGGAGGTCATACTGATTTATAGTATTTTGGACATCAAAAGCTTGGATGGGTATTGACGGCATTTGATAACCAACTATAAAACAACCAAAGTTCAGAATGAAAGACATTTCTCTATTTTCACTCTAATTAGTTTTAATTTTCAGTGTGTAATTTGTTAATTGTCAATGAAGACAAATGCTTATGAACCAGGGCCATAAAAAAAAGCCTCTAGCATATAAGTAATCATAACATGCTGATCAGAGGAGAAATGATATCCTTCACACATGAAAGAATTAATATTTGAAGATAGTTGTATCTAAAAGTGAAAATCATTCTAAGCATATTAATTGAAGTTCTACCTAATTAATTATAAATGGGCATTCCTTTAAAGTAAACCTTTCATCATTATGCAATCTGTCAGATGCTCCCAGAGAGAGAGAGAGGAAATAAGCCCACTTCCCCAACACAAGCAACATCATCTGGCTGTCATATTAGTCAAAGAGATCAAATAAATAAGACAACCTAAATTATAATTTATCTAAGCCCATCCATACTTTTGCAATTATAAAGATAAGATGGTGAAATTCATTGGATAGTTAATAGTTTGGACATCTACTAGTGAAAATGCAAATAACAAAATTGCACCCAGATATGGGTATGATGTAATGTTGTCACAAATGGTAGCATAAGTAAATAAAAATCATGACCAAAGAACTGAAACTATCCAGAAAATTTTCTTACGTAAGGAACTCCATTTTCGTCAAAAATGACAACCATTTTCTACATATAACCATAGTTCAGTTCATTTTTCTTAGTAGCAACTTGATTATTTACACTACTGAGATATTACTTTATCTTTGTCCAATCCAAGCCCTCCATACATTGCGTACTCTTCCAAGCTTTTACTAAGCTTGGAATTGTTCCCAAAATGGTGACACCTGCATCATGAACAATTGTAGTTCAATAAATAAGGTTGTGCTTTGGTGCAAAGTATCAAACTCTATTGATGTAGAATACAACAAAACATCAACCATTGCAATTATGATGTCACTAATTACTCATCAGCATTTACATTATGGTGTGTGGTCCCGAATTTTTAGGTGATTAAAATATAGAAAAGATGTAACATATATATATATATATATATATATATATATATATATATATATATATATATATATATATATATAAGAATTTGGGGAATTTACCTGAACAAAATTTCCAAAATCACGACCTTGAGGAGACCCATGGTACAAAGCCAGAGTTGCACCTTTGGTAGTCTCCTTTCATCTTGACGTAGAAGACCTTGGAGGCGGTGAAGGGGACGAGGCGCGTGTCGAGGAGTTTGAGGATTCCGGCCATGTGGTCCTTGTTGTCGTGGCTCTCCTCCTTCTGCTCAGTTGAGGAGATGATGCGTTAAGAGGCGCAACGCGCACTGATCACGTTCTTGTAGGCGACGGAGAGGAGGTTGCACTCGCTCCTCCACGGTCTGCTTCTCGTTCTCGACGAAAGAGGAGACCTTCTCCATGAACTCCACCATCTCCTCGTAGCGCTTGGCTTGTTCCGCCAGCTTTGCCATCTACACAAACTCTTAGCGTGGAGTGGGACCAATCTGTTGAAATTTTAGAGGATCCTTATAAAATATCAATATAATCATGAGAAATATGTTATATTATCAAGAAGAGTTTTAAGAATATTTGTATCCATAATGATTGATCAAATAAATGCATCAGAATTCATTAGGTGATTTCTGATCTATGTATTCTTCTTAGGATCTGTTATGGAACCGAATAACCGGTGGATTCATGTACTCTTCTTAGGTGATTAAATATCAATATAAAATTTACACTTTCAGTTCATCAACGTTAATATAACTTAATTTATTCTTAAAGGAAAGTAGCAACATCATTATATATGTGACCAACTTATGAGTTAAAGAAAAGGGGGAAATTAAAAAGTGGGATGGAGGGAGAAGTATGGATTTAAATGTTGTGTCCTAGCTTTATGCTTTGGTAGTCGGGGTTTTTAATGCAATGTTCAGAGACCCTCTTGAAAAATCTTAAATGTAACATCCCAATCTTTGTAAACTAGATTAAAAAGGATTGTTATTTATAAATAAATAAAGTTTTAAAAAATGATGAGATTTTATAAATAAATAAATAAGGAGATATAATTATTAATTAAAATAATGATTTGAGAGAAAATAAAAAGGGTATTTTATTTATTTGTTTGATAGAGAATAAAATAAAGTTTGTTTTTATAAAATAATAAATAAATAAATAGATTAAACCTAGTTATAAATAGCATTAGGTCAGTTTTGACACTGACGGTGCCTCTTCTTTCCCTCATTTTCATTTTTCTCCTTCTCCACTCAAAACCCTTTCTTTTTCCCGCAGTCCACCAAACCTGTCTCAGAAAAATAACGATCTCGGACTCATTCACCGTTGAATCGTTGTGAAATTTGAGTACCACATTCGCAACCCAATTATGAGAATTCTCACTATTGGGAATTGCAAAAATATGTCGGAGCTAAGAGAAATATCCTTCGCACCGTAGCTTTCTCTTTTCCCGCAGAAATCCAAAATGGTCTCATTAAAACTACGAACCGTTGGATTTTCATGAAATTTGTATATGTTGTTAGAAATTCAATTGCACACACTTTCACCGTTGGGATTTGTGAGATAATATTCGTGGAGGGAGAAAAAGGAATCGCATGAAGACAGTACAAGTGGAGGCTTCAATCTCTTCTCCGTCTCTCTGACGTCTGGGAACTCTATCAGACCAGTCGGAGGAAAAACTGGAAGAATCTTAGGAAACCGCTAGAGATGTCGTTGTCGCTGTCGCTGTCGGAAGACATGTGAGTCCGCTTAGAGGTAAGGAATGAGTTTATCGCAATTGGGGGTTATTGAACATGTGTAGGGATCCTTAGAGAACTAAATTTGGGTTTATTTTGGGATGTTTATTGAATTATAATTTTCTCTTTATGATTATAAATACAATATTATTATGTTCTATGTACCAATTGATGTCCTGATGAAAATTGATTGATAAACTTGAGTGTTCTTGATGTCTTTGTGTTTAACCCATGAATTTGATTAATTGATTTTGATATAATTGTGAGAAACTATTTCAGGGGTTTTACACCCCATGTTGTGATAAAATCTTTTATATAAATTGTTATGTTGAGGTTATGAAATGATGATTCAAACTGTGATTATGTGATAAATTGAACATGTGACGGATGATGAAATACATGTGTATTGAGATGAGATGTGTGTATTGAGTTATGAACTATGAACTGTGCAATCACACAATTGTAAGACCCTTTAAGGGCGACGAGTATTGTGATGGGATCCATTGTGAGAACTTGACGAGTTAAAATGATTTTGAAAACAATTGAGTAGTTGTGTATATTGCATAGTTCATAGGTAAAGTGAATATGATTCATGAGATGTGATAACATGCTATTTTGAGATTATACCATTGTGATTGAGATCGAGTGTATGTGATAAATTGTGTATGTATGTGATTGAGATGTTGTGTGCATTGAGTATTAACTATGAATTGTACAATTTCACGACTATAAGTCCCTTTAAGGGCGACGAGTTAATGCTAACTCCCTTTAAGGGCGACGAGTTAATGTTAAGTCCCTTTTTGGGCGACGAGTTAATGTTAAGTCCCTTTAAGGGCGACGAATTAATGTTAAGTCCCTTTTAGGGCGACGAGTTAAAACTATTTTGAAAACAATTGAGGAGTTGTGTGTTTTGTACAGTTCATAGATAAAGTCTGTGTGCTAAAATGTTTTCTGGGTTGGACTTGAATCAGGAGGGAGAGGCCCTGACGAACTCTTCAGAGTGTAGGCCTTGGGGGTCACACGGTTTGAGTGCTCCTTTAAGCCTATGTTGATCCCATATGGTTGGAGCATTCTCGCAAAACACTGTGACCCTGAATGGTCTCCCTATGATATTACCTAGTGAAAGTGACTTGACTTGCTAGTGTGTGGTTTGTCTTGTCATGTACTCCTAGGCGCTCGACGAGGTTTTTCACTGACATGGTACCACATTGCATATAGGCTTGAGTCTTAGCATAACTGTTACATACGTTTGCTAATTGTTTATTATGAAATTGATGTGTTATTATGTCTTGATCGGAGTGTGTGATTCTTGTGTATTGTGATTGATGATTGAAAGGTGAATTTTGAATCACAAAGTGATGAAGTAATGTGAGATATGCTAAGTAAATTGTATTTGGTTACTATATGTTGTCTTGTTTCTCTCTAGTAGTTAGGAATGTGATAACTCACTCCTAGTTTGCTGTTTCTGTTTAGATCCTGTGATGATCTTGAACTTTGTGTTCGGGGGAGCAGATGAATAGGTGGATGACTATGAAGAACCTTATGTTAGAGGACATGAGAACACAACGCTCTGATAGGATGTGACATTATGATATAGGTTCTATATTAATTGTATGAAGCTTAGACGGCCTTGTTTGAGTCGAGATGACATTATTATTTATTTGGACAAGTTTGAATATGATGTAAAAGAAAGTGAATGTGAGCCTTTTACCCCTTTGAAAGGCTTGTATTTAAAAATGTTTTAAAAATACTTGTAATTAATATTGAATTTTTATTCCTTTATTAGTATATATGTGAGGGGTAGAGGGTGTCACATTAAATCCCAACAAGACATTCTCAACGCTCACTCATCACAACCTTCAAAGGAACACTCATCTCTTTTCTCTTTGCCTTGTGCCTTCTTGGCTTCTTCTCTTCTCTGCAAACCCAACAGTCTCGAACAAACACAAGTATATGAAGTAGTTATTTTGATATTAGCCTGGTTCACTCAGACATATATACCACACTACGGTTATGTCCTTGCTAGCTAGAAAGATTTAAAACAAAGCAACACATACAAAAGGTTGTTGTGGTTGTGGTTTTGGGTTTGATTGAGCCATGTCAATATCTCAGTGCTATTTCATGTTTGCAATGATACACTACTAGAAATATGACTTTCTACGACAGTCATTTTACAACGGTTCTTTTAGAACCGTCTTAAAAAACGAATCAGTGGCATTTTTGTAATTATCGTACTAAAAAGCTTTGTATGACAGACATTCTAAGACGGTTATTAAAAACCGCCTAAGAATGTGGATTGTTTATAAAAGTTACGACGAGTTTTATTAAAACACCGTCGTTATTTCAGTGACTCTTGGTCTTCAACCTTTTAATTTAAACCCTTCACTTACTCTCTCTTCACACCGCCGAGTCTTGCCTCCTCTGTTCTCCCTCACCAAAACCAAACCCCTCTCTATTTACACCCCCTCTAAGCTTGACCCCTCTGCCGTCCACGGCATCACCAAATTGTCCGATCTTACTCCGGCCGAGTTCCGCTCGCACGTGTACATCTTCGGGCAGTGGCTTCGCTTAAAGTGGTTCTTCACGCAAATCATCGATTTCAGTGGCCGAAATCGCCGGTGGAGCTTGTTCCGTTTGCAGCCTACGAACGGACACAAGAACCACGTCGCGTGCCGCTGCATAGTGGTCTCCGAAGGCTTTTCCGCCGACAGGTACATGGCTTTTCTGCCGTCTCCATCGCCGCACCTCTCCGGTCTTTGCTCCACTCCCTTTTCCGACCCGGACAAGTATATATATATATATATATATATATATATATATATATATATATATATATATATATATATATATATATATATGTTGGATCTTCACTTTAGTTGTTACTTATTGTGTTATATTTCTCGAATTCTAGTTGAAAGATTCTTTGTTTTTGAACTTGCTTTGATTGATCCTTTTTTGTGGATTCTGCTGTTGTTTGTCTATTGATTCACTACTTTGGACTTGAAATGAGTTTTTGTTTTTTTTCGGGGTGGGAAGGGGGATAGGGTATTTGCGTTTGTTTTGGAATAGTCAAAGGGGTTCTCATAATGTTCTCACTTCAATGATTGATTTTTGTTGTATGGTTGGATTTCTTGCTTGATTGCTTGGATAGTTGGTTTTTGTGGCTGATATGCCGCTTTACTTGACTTGATCGGAGAACAGATCTTTTGATGGTACTGAGTTTGATGTAAATGGGAGATGTAGTGGAGGGGTTTTGGTGGATGATGGGCTTGATTGATGTCATGCTTCTGAATTGAATCTAAGGATGGATGGATGGATTGAGTTTTGTTTGATTTGTGTAGATTGTTGTTTTGTTATTGGGTTCATTTGGTTGTTGATTTTTTTTATGCAGCGTGATCTCTGCCGCAAATAAGTCGATCTTGTTGTTATGTGGTTTTGAAAGCCATGGTCAAGTACTAATTTGATTTTAACTGGCTCATGTTTCTTTTGTATTTTCTCATTAAGTTTAGTTTGTATTTTATCATTAACTTGCTTCTTCTATATGCTTAACTGCATATCTGCAAGACCTTGGTAATTTTATGTTATTTTACCTTTATTTTTTTATTTTATCTTTATGTTATTTTACCTTCATAACTAGCATTTTATGTTATTTTACCTTTATGTTATTTTACCTTCATAATTACTACACCAACATCATTTTGAATTTAATCCGTGAGGTGGTTTCTTTGGAAATAATAAGAGTTAATGCACTTAGGTAAGTATCACGTGATAAGATGCATTTAGTGTTCAATTAGTAGTTAGCTAGGAAGTTGGGCCAAATTAATATTAACCTAGGAAATTGTTTTATGGATGGCTTGGAGGCTAAGCACTTGAAAAGCAATAATGGGTCTCGGTTTCTTGAATGCAGCGTACTTTCTTGGGCAAGTCACAATGTAATGCACTTTCTTGGATTACACAATTCAAATGCCCACCTATCGCGTCCCCACCCAATATATCATTAAATTTGTTTGTTGATTATGAGTTTAATAATAATTATTTACAGATAATTAATTCAATGGGTTTTTAATTTTTTTTAATATATTGAGGATTCTAAGATGGTTCTTCATAGAACCGTCTTAGAAAGAGATCATTCTAAGTCGGTTCTTTGCTAAGGACCGTCTTAGAATGGTCTCTTTCTAAGACGGCTCTCTAAAGAACCGTCATAGAAAGGAACGTATATTCTAAGACGGTTGTTTTTGGGATCATCGTAAAAAATCTTAATTTTCTACGACACTGACAACAAAGACGGTTTTTAACCGTCTTTGAATGTGCTCTAGAACCGATGTAAAAACATGTTTTTGTATCATAACAAGTTCACATTTAGATTCTGTTGTTGACTCTCTCTCTTTCTCTGCATCCTAGTTCTAGGCTTCTACTACTAGCTGACAAGTTTAGTTGAACTGTTTTAAATTTTCGTAGGCATGACTGATCCAAGGCTATAGAAATATTAGTGAAGGATTTGAAAGTGTTTGCTACATTTAACGAAGAATTGTTCAACGAAATCACACAGCTTCTGACATTGGAAAATTTTAGGTACCAGTCCAAATATTTACTCCCGTTTTCAGTAATGAATTAAGTAAGATGCAGCTATACAAAAATGAGTTAATGTTGAAATAGGGAATATGAACAATTGTCTAAGTATGGTTATACAAAGTCTGCACGAGCAATTGATTTCTTAACAAGTACACGAGCTATTTTTTTATTAGAAAGTATAAAAAAGTATTATTTGAACTTTAAAAAATTTACTTATTGATTTCTTAACAAGTACCCTTATGATATTATTAACAAGACTCTTAAATAAATATTAATATGATTTTATATACGTGTAAAGTTTAATGTTTATATACTGTTAGGGTAAATTCTTTTACATGATCAATTAATAAAAAATAATTATTTATATGATTTTTAAAGTAATTATTTTAAATTTTTATAAATTTATTATACATGATTAGTAAGTAAAAATAAAATAAATTTATAGGAAGCTGCCAATTGTTTTGCAGATGGGTGCAGCTGTATGTGAAGTTGCCAATTGTTTTCCCACTCACTACTACAATAATAGTTTATTACAACGCGCTAATAACTACGGTTGGCATAGACTGTCTTTGAAAATGATATAGTGGCAGTATGGTAATTAAGTACATTAAAATTCCGAGTTTAAGTACGGTTCTGAAAAAACCATAGTAATTGAGTTATGTACAAAGACGGTTTTGTACAAAACTGTCTTTGAACGTTTACACCTTTTCGTTTTCTCTCTTTTATTGGGCAGCCTGCTTCGTCGCCTCGACTTCTGTGACTGGTCTCTCTC
Organism: Glycine max; assembly: GCF_000004515.6. Classification (NCBI taxonomy): domain Eukaryota; kingdom Viridiplantae; phylum Streptophyta; class Magnoliopsida; order Fabales; family Fabaceae; genus Glycine; species Glycine max. The sequence continues at coordinate 27,154,921 of NC_038252.2, forward strand.
TCTCTTTCTTCTCACGCTCACACCCTCCTTCACTCTTCACACAATTTCAAAATCCCTAATCCATCCTTTACGTTGCATTCTTCTCACATGTGTGTGTTTGGCGTTCCGCATTTGGCTGTGTGTGAGATGAGGAAGAAAATCATAGATTCCTCCTTCGGGAAGAATTTTCGCGCCAAGACAAACTAACGTGCCGGCAAGCGTGGCTAGGTCATTACAGAATGTCATGGCGGACGTTTGAGGTTCTCTCGACGCGACGACGTTGAGATCAGAGAGCTACAAAACTAACAGATTTCAGTTTCAGCACGAGGCTGAGTCTATTGCTTCTGATACTGAGCGCGTAACTTCTGGAAGTTCCTCTGGAGAAGGAATTCGAGGTTCTCGAGGACTCGTGGTTCCAGCGAGGTTCTGGCAAAAGCATAATAACCATTTACGGCGCCAAATGGAAACTTCGAGTAAGCTAGCGACGTCGTCACTGTGGTCTCCTTCGAGAGGAGTTAGTCCGTCACGAGCGCAAAACGGCGTCTTAAGTGGCTTGAGTAGTAGGTTCGGTGGTGGTAGTGAACCTTCTATTTTGAGCTTCGCTGTTGATGTTTCGAGGGGGAAGGTAGCGGAGAACCGGATCTTTGATGCCTATTTATTGAGACTCTTCCATAACAAACTCCTTCAGTGGCGTTTTGTTAACGCCAGAGCTAATGCTGCTCTCTCTGCGCAGACATTGAATGCGGAGGTCTTTCTCCTTCTTTTTTTAATTTCAAATATTTTTGTATTGAAATTGAATTGCACTATTAAGAATTTACTTGCTTGTGCATTACTCTTTGAAGATTGTGAATATGTCATTTTAGTTTGATATTAGTTCCATTTTAGCATATGATCACGAACACTAGTGTTATTTTAACTGAGTAGAGAAAGGTTATTAATATTATATTTATCAGTCTGTTTGCTAGTGATTGTTTTGTTTTCCACTTAGTTTTCTTTTGTTTATGTTTTATATTTTTTTTTCTAAATATTATTTGTTGTATCAGAAAAGCCTCTATGATGCATGGATTGCTATGTAGAATCTACGAGAATCCGTTAGAGCTAAAAGAGTAGAGTTTCAGTTGCTGAAGCAACAATTTAAGTTAATATCCATCCTAAAGGATCAAGTAAGATCTACTGCTTCTCTGTTTTTAAGTTTACTACTGATCTATACTTGATATTTTGCTTCACTTGATTTAAAGTTTTATCGTTTCTCCAGTAGTTTGATTGCCATGTCATTCTGTCCTTCATTGTGCAACTGCCATTTCATGGCATCTGGATTCATGTAATTAGTTTCAATACTATAATCTGCATTTTTGGGTATAAGCCCATTTATTGATTAAAATGGCCGCAATAGTTTCTTATGTTATTTTAAAAATATTCACCTATTGAGTAAAATGTTGCACAATGTAGATTGCATTTTTTTTTCTTTTTTTGTTAGTTTTTGGTTATGTGGAATTGAAATGTTGCAGCGAATTCTATATTGGTCAAAGTAGTCATCAGACTCACAGTACATTTGAGGCATCAAAAACCAACATGCTTCGTGGCACTCTTTTTTTGCTTGGAAGCTGCTTGTCATACACAGCTTGGTTCATTGTGCAAGTATGTTTTCCATTCATTCCTCTTACTCACACTTCTAGTTTCCTCTAAATATTTATGTATTCATTCCTCTTACTCACCAAGAATATTCTAATATAAAATATATAATTAAGATTACCTTGAGCACATATTCTTAATTAAAATATGGTAAGCAGAGTGCGCAAAGTAATGATATGATTTGGAATATAGTGATGGTAAATTTTAACACAGAAATTAGAATTATATTTTTAAATAAATTTAGATAATATTTAGGCAAATTTCCCCATCTGGGGTTCTTTTAAAAACTATTTCCCCAGATGGGGTCATTTTGTTATTATTTCCGGCAGGGGGCAGTTTTTAACGTGAAGTGCATGCCATGCAGGACCCAAACCGCCATTGCCAATGGCGAGTTTGGTCACAGTGAGCAAATCGCTCATGCTGCTAGCGATACGTGCATGCAGTCATGAAATCGCCATTAATATTGGCGATATGCAGAAAGCGTAGGGAACCGCCAATCAAACTGGCGAGTTCCAATAGCTGAGGGTGCAGAACGCAGGGCTAGTCCTGCCATGGCAGTGCAGCAGTGCGTCAGTCAAGGCCAAATCGCCATTACCATTGGCGATTTGCCTTGCCCACGGATCGCCAGCACGGCTGGCGGGTTGCCTTTGTTGAAAATTTTGGTTCTTCCATTATAAAAGCTGGAGCTCCGAGAGTGCACAGCTGCACTTCCTTCTTTGCTTTGCTATTGTTTTTCATAAGTTTCTCCATTAGACTGACTGCGTTCTTCATTTTGTTGCTGTCTTTTGTTTTTGGTAAGTATTTTTGAATGATAAATATTTATTGTGTATATATATATATATATATATATATATATATATATATATATATATATATATATATATATTTACTGCGTTCTTCATTTTTGTTAATGTTTGTAGGGCTGTGGTTTGTTTCACTCCTTATACGTGGTTTGTCTCATCTTTTCCTCTTCATATTACGTGTGACTTCTCTGTACTTGGTAAGTGGTTCTTAACTTGGTAACTCTAGTTGATAGGTTAATATTATTTAAGTTAGGTTTTAAAAATAATATGTTATTAGTTGTGTTATATATATAGATATATGTTAGGTTAGTTATAGTTAAATTGATATATATTATTTTCTTTAATTGTAGTGATATATTATGATTTAAGTTAGGTTCTTATGATTTGCACGTTATATATATAGATATATGTTAGGTTAGTTATGTTACAAATTTGAGTTGCTATATTATGATTTGTACGTTAGTTGTAGTAAATTTATTAATATGATTTTGTTAAGATTTTTTAAATTTGTATGTTATTATTTGTGATAAAATTATTTGTAGGTTAATTTTAGTTATTATGTTATTATTATTTGGTTTAGATTTATTAGGTTTGTATGATATTATTTGTATTTTATATATGATATTTTAGGTTTAGTTAGAATGTGAATATTATTTAATTGACATATTTATAGTTTTTATTGAAATATATGATATTTTATTAATTATATATATATATATATATATATATATATATATATATATATATATTAAAATACGTTCTTTAAATTTTTTATTCCATGAAATTTTTTTGATTTAATACCATTTTTTTGTGTATAATATTTGTTATTTAATTTAAATTTTAATAATTGGAAAAAAATATGGTCATTTAATTAAATTTATGTACGTATTTTAATATTTAATTTTGTTATGTATAGAGTATTTTAGTTAGTAAATTAAGTTTTATTGTGTAAAATTTATGTACGTGTAACAATTTTTAATTTTATTATGCATTTTAATTTGGTCATTTATTTAAATTTTTGTAGCTATTTAATTTTTAATTTTGTTATTGGTAGACTATTTTAGGTAGTATTTTAAGTTTATTTGTGTACAATTTATGTACGTGTTTAAATTTTTAATTTTGTTATATATTTTAATTTGGTCATTTATTTAAATTTTTGTAGCTATTTAATTTTTAAATTTGTTATTTGTAGACTATTTTAGGTAGTATTTTAATTTTATTTGTGTACAGTTTATGTACATGTTTAAATTTTTAATTTTGTTATGTATTTTAATTTGGTCATTTATTTAAATTTTTGTAGTTATTTAATTTGTAATTTTGTTATTTGTAGACTACTTTAGGTAGTATTTTAAGTTTATTTGTGTAAAATTGATGTACGTGTTTAAATTTTTAATTTTGTTATGTATTTGAATTTGGTAATTTATTTAAATTTGTTTAGGTATGTAATTTTTAATTTTTTTATTTGTAGACTATTTTAGGTAGTATTTTATGTTTTTTTGTGTTAAATTTTTGTACGTGTAACAAATCTATGTATTTAATTTGGTCATTTATTTTAATTTGTGTAGCTATTAAATTTGTAATTTTGTTATTTGTAGAGTATTTTAGAACATTTATTTAAATTTTTGTAGCTATTAAATTTGTTAATTTTTTAATGTAAAATTTTTGTTGTCAATTTTTTGTATTATATTAACTTTACAGCATCAATGGCATCTTCGTCATCATCTTCATCTAGTATACACATTAAGTCTGGTCCAATAGAAGGAGACGTCTTATGGCTGCAACCTAAACATGTTTCTGAACATGTTTGGAATGGGGAAGCAGACAGAAAACTACATATCAGACGAGTTGTACCCATCTATCAAGGACAAGAAGAAATACCAGAGGAAATTATTCCTCTGCTTCGCCAATCAGGATTCTATTGGATAATGAAAATGGGCACCTGAAAATTAATTCTTCATTAATTACAGCCTTGATTGAAAGATGGAGGCCCGAGACACACACGTTTCACTTGAGATGCGGAGAGGCTACGATTACTCTTCAAGATGTGTCAGTCTTGTTAGGTCTTCATACTGAGGGGGCACCATTAATTGGTCAGACTAATCTTGATTGGGCTGAATTGTGTGAAGAATTATTGGGAGTCAGACCACAGGAAGGTGAACTTCAAGGCAGTGTGGTCAAATTAAGTTGGCTGGCTCACCATTTTTTAGAAATAAATATCATGACGTAACGTAGAACAATTACAAAGGTTTACCCGTGCATGGATCCTCAGATTCATAGGAGGAGTTCTATTTGTTGACAAAAGCAGCAGTAAAGTTTCCTAAGGTACCTCCAATTTTTACGGGACTTTGAACAGTGCAACACGTATGCATGGGGACCTGCCGTGCTTGCTTATTTATACAGAGAGATTGCAGCGCCACCGATTACAAAATAAAATCAATCGGAGGTATGTGCATCTTAATCCAAATGTGGGCATGGGAACGTGCACGACTTTGGCTCCAAAGAGAACTCCTCCTATAATAGAAAACAAACCACTCGGACACAGTTAGTTGTTTTAAAAAAAAATCATTTGAAAATAATCAATAATTAACGCGTCGGCACTAATTATTTCATATTTTTTTTGTAGGTGGCTGCGACGTGGAAACCAACATATTGGCAATGATGATCTAATAGTTTTCCGTCGCAAATTGGATATCATGAAAGACATGAGGTAACAAGATCATCATGTATTTGTTAAATAATAAATAAAATGTCATGGTTTAAGATAAATTAACAATTGTGTTATTGTATGCAGTTTCTGTGGGAGCCTTACACAACAACTGTTATGTCGATGTTGCCTCCCATTTGTTTGGTTGGCAGTATGGCGTGGTGCGCAGTGGTGCACTCATTTGTTTCCATGTTGTAGAGTGGCACCAACCGGATAGAGTGTTGCGACAATTTGGAATGCAACAACCTATTCCGGAGTCTCCTTCGCAACCATGGAATGTCCACGGGCTAACACTGAAAGGCAAAATGGATGAAATTGGTTCCAGCTGTTGGCCCCATTTATCAGTCAGTGGAATAATCGAGCTGAGTTTAGGGTCGACGTTTATGCTCGACAAGAGGGCCTATTGAGTTTTAACTCGGATTACATGGTGTGGTATAGGCGCAAAACAAAAATGTTTATCGACCCAAACAATGCAAACACGACTACATTGGTATTTATTTCTTTTTAATTATTTAACTTCAATTTACTTTTTAAAGCATCGACATTAATTTCCTTACCCTAATAATTGCAGGGTGAAGTTACCGAGACATTGCAGTATATGGTGTCACCACAAGGGCGAAACACATGGACAGTTGATGATCTCGTGCCATATGTGGAAAAGTTAGCGATTTTATCCCAAGAGCAAGAGAGGATCACTGAGCCTGTGGCACATGGTCCAGCATCAGAGCGTCGATTTCCCCCACAACAGTTTCACATGCTTCAGTCAAGTGTTGAAACTCGAGGTTTTGACAGACGAAGGGAGATTGTTCAAGCGGAAGATTTTTCCCAACATATGGAGCAGCGTGGCCATGGAATGTATTACACGCCACCAACATTTGCTCAGTATCCTTCGCAGATGTATCAGTATCCTTTCGAAGGCCATGACACTGATATGTCTGCAAGCGAACATTCGTTTGGTGGTGTTGCGGAAACACAGCCTCATTTTTCATGGCCGACCATGACCCTTCGCAGCAACATGATGCCCCAATGGCAACACCTAATGCCCCATTAGGTCAGCAATGGGATGTACCCGGAGCAATCCCTGCTATGGGTGACTTATTAGGTGTTGATTTGCATCACGAGTTTTCTGCAGAGGCTGAGGAACAAGGGCGGAGACTGCGCGCAAGAAGAAATCCGGATCGTCAAGCCCGAAGGTGGGATGGACCATGTGGCACATCCTCGCGCCATCACGGACACCATAATGACTGATTTTGATGTCTCTATTTGAAATTTGTTTTGTATCTTTGTAATTTGAATTTCAGACTTAATTTATGGTATCTCATTGTACTTGTTATGGAATTTGTTATGGAATTGCGTTTTTTATCACCATTTGTTATTGAATCACCATCGCGGACACCATAATGACTATTTTTATGTCGCGCATCAAACTACAATAATAAATAAAGTCATACAGCAAAATTAAAGTTGACAAATACAGAGTTAGGGTTAGGGTTTATGAGTTAGTTTTAGGACTTAGGGTTATGAGTTAGAGTCATGGTTATCAGTTGGGGTTAGGGTTGAGGGTTTAAGTGTAAGGTTTTGAGTTGGGGTTAGTGGATGGGGTTTAGGGTTAGTGGTTTATTTTTAGGGTTAGTGGATGGGGTTTAGGGTTAGTGGTTTATTTTTAGGGCTAGTGGATAGGGTTTAGGGTTAGTGGTTTATTTTTAGGGTTAGTGGTTAGGGTTTAGGGTTAGTGGTTTATTTTTAGGGTTAGTGGATGGGGTTTAGGGTTAGTGGTTTATTTTTAGGGTTAGTGGATGGGGTTTAGGGTTAGTGGTTTATGTTTAGGGTTAGTTGTTAGTGTTTAGGGTTAGTGGTTATGGTTTAGGGTTAGTGGATGAGGTTTAGGGTTAATGGATAGGGTTTAGGGTTAGTGGTTTATTTTTAGGGTTAGTGGATGGGGTTTAGGGTTAGTGGTTTATTTTTAGGGTTAGTGGATGGGTTTAGGGTTAGTGATTTATTTTTAGGATTAGTGGATGGGGTTTAGGGTTAGTGGTTTATTTTTAGGGTTAGTGGATGGGGTTTAGGGTTAGTGGTTTATTTTTAGGGTTAGTGGATGAGGTTTAGGGTTAGTGGATATGGTTTAGGGTTAGTTGTTTATTTTTAGGGTTGGTGGATGGTGTTTAGGGTTAGTTGTTTATTTTTAGGGTTAGTGGTTTATGTTTAGGGTTTATGGTTAGTGGTTTATGTTTAGGGTTAGTGGGTTATGTTTTGGGTTAGTGGTTATGGTTTAGGTTTAGTGTTTTATGTTTAGGGTTAGTGGTTAGGGTTTAGGTTTAGTGGTTTATTTTTAGGGTTGGTGGTTATGGTTTAACGAATTCATTGAAGCCCAAAAGTAAGTAATGTTCAAAAGGCAAAATGTTTTAAACTACCGAATTCATTGAACCCCAGAAATTCAATACATTGAACAGAACGTAAACAAATACAAATCACTCGACTAACATACATAAATCAACGATTTGAACAACTCCCACACTCAGATTGCATTGGACAGCGACGCCTGTTATGCCCTTCGGCTCCACATCTACTGCATTTTGTTCGGTGCTCAGATGGTTCGCCCAATCCATCTCATTTCTTATCCTTGTTGATTTTGGCCGACCTTTCGCACGAATTGTAGTTGGGTCAGGGATAAGTGTCCATGCGTCATCAGAAGGAGGAATAGCCGCTTCATTCCCAAGAGGCCACCATTGTGCGGAGTAAGCTTTTAAGATGTGCTCGTTTGTATAAAAAACATCTATATATTGGTAGTAGTTCATGCTAACGTAACCACAAGCTGCAATAATGTGTGAACATGGATAGTGAAGCGCATAATACCTTCCGCATTGACAATGGCGATCATTCAAGTTTACTGCCCACTTTTGTCCGCCACGTTGCGTTATAGGGTTGAAGCTCTCCTCTACTTCAAATCTTGTGGAGTGGATATCATACACGCGAACGATATGCGTACAAGCTTGTTCTTGATTTTTCCTCAGTTCTTTAACAAGCTTTGAACAATATACTTGGTCTTCATTTAACTGTCTTTGGGCTTGGCGGCCACGCTCAACAAAGTACTTTCGACACCTACTGTACGTTGATTTCACCAATGTTGTTATGGGAATGTTGCGACAATCCTTTAAAACCTTATTGATACATTCTGAGAGGTTCGTTGTCATGTGGCCATATCGACGTCCTTCTCTATCGTAAGCCATCGTCCATTTTTCCTTTGAGATGCGATCAATCCATGTTGCTATGGCTGGACTCAGTTCACGAAATTTTTCTAAATTTTGATCAAAAATGTGCTTGCATGGAGTGTAGGCTGCATAAAATTAGTTATGAATAAAAATTTTAAGTATAAATGAAAGTAAAATAAACGTGACCATCAAATATGAAATCTTACCCAATTTCTTCAACATTTCTTTTTGTTTGGCATTATTGAATTTTCGATTGAAGTTGCTTGCTATGTGTCGCACACAGTAGACATGATAACCGTGGGGAGGTTGCCAACCAAGTGCTTCGTTAGCGACAGTGGACTTTATACTTGCGTGTCGATCAGATATGAGACAAATACCATTTTTATCAGTGACATGTTCACGCAAGTGTGCCAAAAACCATGACCACGCTGTCAACGTCTCACCTTCAACCACCGCAAATGCTAGAGGAAGGACGCCACCATTTCTATCTTGTGATGTGGCCATTAAGAGGGTCCCACGGTATTTGCCGTACAAATGTGTGCCGTCAACTTGTATGATTGGCTTACAGTACTTGAAAGCCTCTTTACATTGGCCAAAAGTCCAAAAAACTCTATGAAATTGGCGGTGTTCGCGACTAACCGTATTTCCAACGATAAAATCATCATGTAGTATTTGAAAATACGATCCAGGAGAATGATTTTGCATGTGTGTTAGCCACGACGAAAGTTTCGCATATGACTCATCCCAATCGCCATATTCAATAGCAATGACTTTCTGTTTCGCCAACTAAGCTTTTTTGTACGACACCTTGTACGCAAATTGACTGTTAATCCTCTCTTGAATCAATGAAATTTTTATCATGGATCTTCTTGACCATGCCTGTCAATAGAATAACAAAATTTAAATGACAATTAAGGCTAAACAATAACATAATATGAACATAAAATACGTACCTACTACACAAGTGGCAATTAAATCTGAATCAAGTTTCTCGTGATCTTGGGTCATGGTCATATTGAGACATGTGTGTGGTCCACCCCATTGAGTGACTTTCCATGAATCAGTTTTTTAGATAGAATTGCCCTCATGTAGAAAGGGCAAGGACAATCTGCATTTCTATTCAAGCAATAAACCACATACTTGTCGCATTTGCTTTCAACCACTTTGAAACTTTGATGCACCCTCATAACATATTGTTTGACCGCATTCTTGATCGCATCTTTACTATCAAATTCCATGCCAACATATAATTCTTGGCCAACATTAAAAGTGGATGGCATCTCCAAACCACAAATGTCCTCCTCATCAGGATGATCCAGTTGATATTATTATAATGCAAAGCATCATTCCAAAATGGATTCTGAATTCCTTGTACACCTTATAGTCCAAAAAAAATTCAAATCATACTTATTTGGCATTAAATACAATTTCGTGAAATAATAAATGTATTGAGTGAAGTATTTTTTAAGAGGAAATCATACCTTCTGCTGGATGAACAATTCTTACTGGTGGAATCATGTCGGGACTTCATTGTCTGTATCTGATATACCGTCAACACTGTCATCTTCGTCTAACGACTCTTCAACGTATGAGTTAGACACAAGATAATCATCATCATCATCATGTCATCATCTTCGTCAAGATTTAAATTGCTCATATTTGTTGGCGGTTGTGTGTATCATTAGATACATAATTTCCACATGATGTAAGGGAATTTGCAGAATGAAACATTGAACCACCAGCCACATCCTTTTCTATGTGCAATTCTAGAACTGACATTTCTTGTTGTTGTTTAAAACTTTCCAGCATCGTTTCAACGTCTTCGTCATCGCAAATTTGCAAGGCAATATATTTTCCTGACACTAAAAATCACAACTGATAGCAGAAATAATTTCAGTATTTTCTAACTTTACCTTGTCTCCAATTTTTTCTTCAAAGCATTGAAACTAATTTCACGTTTAATCTGAATCGCTTTTTTACTGCCTTCAAATATTACACCATCATTATCTTCATATACCCTTCCATTGAAATACAACACTGTTATAACCGAATTCATCGTGTACCTACAAAAACAATATTTTAATTAATTATTTATAATAAATTCAAAATAGTAAAATGTAAGAAATAAAAAAAATGATAATACAAATTATTTTACGGCAAACTAAGAAATAAAAAAATTACTTAAAAAAATTACTTGAAAGTTGAAATCTAGTTTTAATTAAAAATTACTTAAAAAATTTATAATACAAATTATTTTACTGCAAACTAACAAATAAAAAAAATTACTTGAAAGCTGAAATTCGCTTTTAATTAAAAATTACTTAAAAAAATTATCATACAATTTATTTTACTGGAAACTGAGAAATAAAAAAAATTACTTACAAAAAATAACTTGAAAGCTGAAATCTAGTTTTAATTAAAAATTACTTTTAAAAAATTATAATACAAATACAAATTATTTTACTGGAAACTAAGAAATAAAAAAAATTACTTAAAAAAAAATTCTTAAAGCTTAAATCTAGTTTTAATTAAAAATTACTACAAAAAAATTATGATACAAATTATTTTACTGCAAACTAAGAAATAAAAAAATTACTTTAAAAAAAACCTTTAAAGCAAAAATCTACTTCTAATTAAAGATTACCTAAAAAAATTATCATATAAATTATTTTACTGGAAACTACAAAATAAACTATAAATTTAATTTAATTATAAAATTAATAAAAACTATACATTCAAACTGCTATAAATAATTACTTACATAAAATTATAACAAAAATTATTAATTTTGAAAAAGGAACATATTATTTTGACTTCCAAAAAAGGAACGTATTATCAATTACAATTTTTTTAATATATATAAGAACATGTTATTTTTAACAAACTATCAACACCAACCTAATCTAATTAAAAATATACTAAAAATTTCATATTTACCAACTTTTTTCAGGACTCAAATATTTTTTCTTTAAATAAATATCATGACATATTTCTTCTATTTTATACACACAAACAAGGGATATAAAATATAAAACTAATTTAATTAAAAAATTATTAACAACTATAAATTCAAACTGGTCTCAAAAATTACTTCAAAAATATTTTATAATATAATTTATTTGACAAAAATTTACGAACTTTATTCACAAATTTAACCCTCAAGAACCAAATTTCAAACCAATTAAAAATTTGATGACAAATTTCTTCTATTTTATACACACAAACAATCATATAAAATATAAAACTAATTTAATTAAAAATTTCATAAAAACTATACATTGAAACTGTTACAAAAAAATTACTTAAAAAAAATAATACAAATTATTTTACGGGACATTACGAAATAAAAATATAAAACTAATTTAATTAAAGAATTACTAAAAACTATACCTTCTAACTGCTATAAAAATATAGGTTAAAAAAATTATAACACAAATTATTAATTTCAAAATTACAAACCTGATTCAAATATTTAAGTTCAAGCAAACAAATTTAAAACTTTATGCGGATAAATCCCTACACACTCAGAAAACTCAAAGCTCTTCTTTGTGTATTCAGAAAATTCAAAGCCACTGAGCACACACAGCTACAGCTGAAAGAGGAAAGAATTTTTTGTCTAAGCTATTTCTGATTTGAAGCTGAAAACGTGAGCACACAACTAAAATACTTATTTCTGATTTGAAGCTGAAAACGTGAGCACACAACTGAAAGAAGAGGCTTTGTATTTATAAGCACAAAATTGCCAATCCTGATGGCTATTTTTTCTGGCCTAAATCGCCAATGGGAGTTGCAACTTGCAGGCAACTCGCCAATGGCAGTTGCAACTCCCCTTTCTCTAAAAAAGCTCCTGCAACCTAGCCACTGAAAAGCACAACTGCCTGCGACGTAGGCCTGCACCATCAGACCATGAAACTCACCAGTTTGACTGGCGGTTCCCTTGCCTTGTGTATCGCCATTCGTACTGGTGATTTGTGCCTTGCATGGACATATCGCCACTCGTAGTGGTGAGTCCTTCACTGAGACCAAACTCGCCATTGGCAATGGCGGTTTGGCTGCATGTCCCCATGCAATTTACGTAGAAAACAGCCCCCCTGTGTAATATTTTTCAAAAGGACCCCATCTGGGGAAATAGTTTTTAAAGGAACCCCAGATATGGAAATTTGCCTAATATTTACAATTACATGATTTAAATGTATTTATTTATAAATTAAAAACATTTAATTCAACTTGTAGTCAATGTTAGATCGATGCTATCTGACTATACTAACAATTGGCTACCTTCTTAGTTGTTGTTGTCTTTGTCAACACTCAACACCCCTTTGGATATGATATATGATTGCAAGGAAGAGGGTAATGGACTTCATTAGGCTCTTGTTTGTTATAAATTAGATTAGAAGCGGCAAACTGAAGTCAAGCAAGCTTTACACTTGCTAGATAGAGCAGGGCAGGTATGACAATGTAAACAAGATAAACCAGAGCTGAAGACTTTAGTCCATTTACATGCTAATGAGGTTAGTTGATTTTATTGGTTCAAGAATTTAAGTAACATTTTATTATGAGATGCTCAAGTTCATTATCAGGTAGGGAAAGGTGGAGAGTTGTCACTTCATGAAACTACAATAATGTTGGTATTATCTTGGCATACAAGGGGCTTAATAATTAGCAAAGGTCACAGCCGAATACCAGTCTACTCTGAAAAACAGACAAATATTGTTGGTATTATCTTGGTAATCAATCAATTTGATATGTTCTACTTTATAGCAAATTCTATTTGGATCATTTTCTGAGGACTTTATTTTATTGAAACATGTAGACATTTTCTTCTAATGTGCAAAATGTTTATTCAATATAAGTACAGTATTTTCTATGATAAAGAACAATATATATTTAATTCCTTGTGTACATCAATATATATTTAATTCTTGAGTATTTAAAATGTGCACATCAATATATATTTAATTCCTTGTGTGCATAAAAGATATAATTATGGATGGTTTAGTACGAGTAAAGAATTAAATTACTAAATTTTGAATTGCAGATTTTTTTCTTTTATATTTAATAGAAATATAACTGAATGAATGCCCTTATATTCAAGCCCACACTTTCTCAAATACTTGAGCAACCTTTCTTTCCCAGCATTAAAAAAATAAAATTACTTAAGAAACCTTTGTTTGTTATATGCATATGTTTGATTATACTCTTAAATTTTAATTATGATATTTTAACCATATCTATATTTAAATGTGTGGTATTTGTGAGCATGTATGTTATTTTCTTCTAAATGTTTGCACTAATTAGTTGAATCGAGTGCATTTATATCCATTGTCAATTTATGATACACATGCAAAAACTGTATATGTAGGAAAATTATCAAACTTACATCCCATTTTTTGCCATTTTTGGAGTGTATATATAGATAGTAGGAAGAGAGATGTTAATAGAGAGATGTTTTATCAATATTCCTTAGATTGGTTACAAGGATGGCTATCAAAGCAATCCAAGATGCCTTTGAAGCAATATGGAATTTAGTGCATCCAGGAGATCTCATTTCCTCATTGTTATCTTCAACTTCAACAATAGTAAGTTATAATTTGCTACTACTCATTGATGTTTTAGACCAAAAGAAGAATTATAATAGTCCAAGGATATTTAAATGATGAATAAAATCTAAAGATGTTAACAATATTCAGACAATCCAGAAAATCAAATATAGTCTACAAAGAAATTTCTTGGTGTGTAATCTGTGTAAAATATTTTGATCATCATATCATGTTTAATCTCTTATGCATGTGAATGGGAATGGGATTCAGATTTGAATGTCATACATTCAAATTCCATATATGGTTGTTATTATATACCTTGTTTGAATGATGTTAGTGGAAGCTGCATCTTTACGAATTCAGAGGCTTTCTAAGGTACCTTTAGTTGAAAAATAAAACTGCCACCAAGTTTGCTTGGTGATATACACATCTTGTGTTTGTTAGCTGTTGATATCGGTTCTTCTGAGATTCTACTGACTCTAAATCCATATTACTTCTAGTTTTCTTGTTGGATACATAAATATATGCTCGTTCTTTTTATGGATAATGCATAGAAGCATACAATTCTAATGCATATGTTTGATTTATCCTACATATGGCATAATAATTATTAGGTTCATGGTTTAAGTATAGTCATCTAATTATACTTAGTATTTTTGGCTTTGTCCTATTTTATCTGACATAGTTGATGCCATCGTTTTAAAAAGTACACTGGACTGGGTCAGTTTGATTGATCAGGCCAGGAACCAGTTTATTATTCGTAATAGTAGGCTCCACATTTGTTTCTCATGTCAGCAAATTTGTGGACCTCTCCCATCCTACATGTGGTATCATTGTTATGTGTCTTGTTATCGTTGTTTAAATTTGTTTATTTTGTGCAGGTCTGTAAGACTCAGAGGGACTGGTTTTGTGCACCATTCAGAAATTTGGGCCATGCTCATTATCAATTGTTATGGAGGTATGCATGTGAGACAATTGCTTCAAATGCTGAATTTATTTTACTTGTATACTGTTATGATTCATAAACTTGTTCTGGACAATAATAAGACCTCGTCATAGGTTTTATTTCACATGGTTTGTAAATTGAATATTTAAAAAATTCATGACTGGCCACCCTTTGATTTGAATGCAAAGAGAAATCTACCAAACACTTTCCCTATCCTGTGCCCACTTAGGTGGGTGAAGGAACCTAAAAACACACACAAAATGGTTATTTTGAGTAAAAAAATAACATTGTTGGATGTTATGATCCAAATAATGTGTACTAAGATTATAGTATCATTATAGCTACTCAAGTTTTGTGGTTAGCAAATTATACTTAAACTTTCAAGTTCTACAATTACATTACCCTTTAATTACCTTTTATTTTTGGACAGACGGGACAAAAGTGATCTAGATATATTATTGTTATTTATAGAAAATTTTCCCTTGTTATTTGATTTTCTTAAAATATCAGCCAATAAAGTTTGAAATGAAACTCAAAGCTTGCACAAGAAAGCAAGACGTTAATGACATTAACCAAGTTTGGCAAGGACATCGTTCATTAATCATACAGTAACAACATAGTACTCCTCTGCTTTGAAACTTGGCTAGATTTGGGGAAATTCACATACAATCAGTCAAAAACATGAGTCTGCCAACTTAGCTAGTGTATGTCAAGGGCAGATGTATGCCTCAAAATTTCCTAAAACATACCTATTTTCACAGGCTTTGTTGTGTCTCTAGTCAAAATCATCATCATATTATCCAGTTCAACCACAAATTTAACCAGTTTAACTAATCGATTGTGACCCAGAGATCTTGCGAGTTCAATATCTAGTTTGGTTCAAAAAATGTTAGCTAGCATGCATGTCATCAATATTTTCACTCTGAAAAATAAGTAATTTTCATAAAAACAAATAATTTAAATTAAAATAACTTTATTATGCCACAGAAGGAAAAGATACTAACAACAAAGTGAACAAACAAAATTATTTCTTTTAATGTATGACAATGTATCCATTCTATTGCAATTATTTTGACAAGGGGAAATCAATAGAGTTTAATAAATGCAGCCATTTCAGAAATAACAAAATCATAGGCCACAACTCTGGTAGTAATAGCTTACTTGCATTTTTTTTCTTTTAAGGACTCAACTTGATACCAAAAATTCCAGCCCAAAGCGATTCTATTTTAGAATCAAGTAGTAACATGCACAAATAGAAGAATAAAAGAGGAGTGTCTAACCATAAGACAGTGCATACTAATTGAGAAAGACAGAGAATGAAGAATAAATAAGACAACAAGAAAATGTATAATCCTATTACAACATAAAATACGGCAATACTATAAACCACATGTGTTATGTAAAGGATGCGTAAAAAACCAATAATATGAAACCTCAGCCAGATAGCCAGATACATTGTACACAAGTTTTTGCAGTCAACAGAACACTCAGCACTACTACACTACAACAGATCATTGCCAAAAACATATTTTTTATCTTCAAACACTTCAACTAAGACTGCTGCAAAACACTCAGTACATCCAATGCCCCTTTTGACATTGACTGATATCAAGTTTGCTTTTTAGTTTAGCATCAAACTCGTGACCTCTAGAAAGTACAAAAACTACTTTAATTCTGATTTTCAGCTCTACGTATGTCTCTTTGTTTGCACATGCCTATATATATAATATTAAATGAAGAGCAATACCTTCAATCTGGGCCAACACCCATAGCAATTGTATCACTAACTATAAGAATAGCCATTTTGACTTCAGCATCCCTTGAAGAATCAGCAGTTATTTTTGTGATTTAATTCCTAGCAAAGCAAAGGCTGAGTCTGGTGACTTGTGATTCTCATCACATGCCATGGGTCTTAGGTAAAAAATTATGATAGCTGACACAACAGTCTCTGCAGAAACTATACTACCTGTTGCTGGAAACTTCAACAAGGCATTAGCTGACTTCATACTAAGTAGTCGACTGCTTACCTGATGACCAGTGCTCACATCAACAAAACTGAGATTCAAGGACAGGATAAAAAAAATCATTCATTAGAGAGACCATGTAAAAATTTAGTAGCAATGCTCCAACCCTCCACAAAGTTGAGCTTGTACCCTGCATAGAAAAGAAATTAAATGAATCAAACCAAAAGAAGCAAAACATCTTAAAATAATTATTCTTTGGAAATTTACAAACCTAAAATGATGAGGATTTGTCCACCCTACAAGGTAGCGTATTGCAAGGACCACAAAGAGATGGAAGCCAACTAAAAAGCTGACAGGATTTCCAAGTAGCCCAAGTGCTAGGATTTTGCTTTCTATAGATTGAAAGTCAATCTCTGCAAATGTAAATGGGTTGCCAAGTTTAATACACACCTGAAAGATATAAAATAAAAATAAATAAAATAATCCTAAATTATGATAACATGATTTACAAAATCATAATCACCAAAACATTATATAGAAGGGAAAAATATCTATAATATACTACTTCTACAACTACAACACATTGCATCCATGGCCCCGATTATAGGACATCATAATTTAATTAATAAACAATCAAATAAAATAATGAAATAACCTTATCAAAATGTACTTTTCCTTGCTTTTCAAGCAACAACTTGATAAAATCTTTGTCTCCCATTGAAACACCTCTTGAAGTTAGAAGAATATGAATTCTAGAC
Organism: Glycine max; assembly: GCF_000004515.6. Taxonomy (NCBI): domain Eukaryota; kingdom Viridiplantae; phylum Streptophyta; class Magnoliopsida; order Fabales; family Fabaceae; genus Glycine; species Glycine max. The sequence goes on from NC_038252.2 coordinate 27,172,456, forward strand.
GCAAATGCTTTATCCAAGATCCTTCCTTGATATTTTGTCATCCTTAGCAATACCAGAGTCTAGAACTTTGCAATGATGTTGTACCACAATTGCCAGCAGAATGGCACGATTAGAGTCCCTAATCTGCAAAGGAACTATATTAGCTTACATTCATTTTAGTCATATTTACCAAGCAACTCTTGTATACCATGGCACAAAACCAAATAGATAGTCCATAAATAGGTAGTTGAATAATGTGGTAAAATAAGTGCTACATTGTCCAACAAATTTTAAACAATATTTATAAATGAATGTTTGTTGTCCTTACTAATGTCCTCATTTAAACTTTTGTAGTGGTTTTCTGATGGAATAACGTTAGACGTCAAGGCCGTCACAATACTTCGAAAGAAATAGGCAGCTTATTTTTTAACTGTTAAAGACATGGGATTTGGCACATGATTTAGATGATATAGTGTTTAAATTTTTTCATTCATTAAAAGGTTTATTGTTAACATTATAAACAACTTTGGTAAATAATTGACATTTATTCCAACAGTAATATGTATTTGTTTATTACTATTTGTTAGCAGTAATATGTATTTGTTTATTACTATTTCGTTCATAGACAATGAATTACAAGGTATGTTTTGTCTTTCAAAGTTATATGTTAGCTCCCTGGACATTGAATCCATTATGGTTTCATACGAAGACTGAAAAATTGTGACTTGAAATTGAAACAATTATTTCACTAGGTGATCTTGTGCTGATAAAATTTATTTGAAACATACAACTTCCTTGTAAGACAAGACAAGTTTGACCTTCAATGATTAAAGTTGAGAAAGACCTAAGTGTCCATATGCAAAGCATAAATTCACTGGTCACAAGGCTAACAGTGCAATTGGCAAGCCTTGAGAAACAGATGCAACAAGGGCAGAAGCAGCTCAACATAGACCTGTCAACATGTCAATTTAACACTTATTATTAACAATTCAAGAACTGCCAAGTCCAAACCCTCTTTTAACAAATGCATGTATGATTTTCTCAACATTAATATTAATCGTTCCCTATAGTTACTACCATTACAGTTTTGTGTGTGCACCATACATGAACCTTTATCATCTCAAATTCTATTTCTAGTCTGTTACAATGGTCCCTTTGACAATGAATGAGAGACTTTTCATTTCATTCCAATAATCTTACAAGGAAACAAAAGGGAGAGGTGAAGATGGATTATCGTACAGTCTTCTTCACTATCATCAACAACACCAAGCTACTGTTGATTAATTCTTGTTTTCTTTATGCTCTTCTCTCATTGATCTCATGCATGCTACATTATTTTTGTTTCTTTGGATGCTAAGAAACTAGTTCAGAAAATGGATTTTTTTGTCATAACTTGCAGAAAGTCCAAAAGGAGTTTCTTGAGCATTTGAATGAAGACTTGTCAAGTAATGTAGTTCTTATTGGCCCTTCCGGTGACCAATGGCAAGTAACTATTTTGAAGAAAGGAAATAATGTGTATACGAAGAATGGTTGGTCACAATTTTTGAAAGACAACTCAGTGGTGCTTGATGAGTTCTTGCTTTTCACATATCATGAAGGGAACAGATTCCATCAATTCAATGTTCAAATTTTTGGTGGGAATGGATTGGAGAGGCTATGCCTCAAAGAAGAGAAGAACAAGTTGTTCACCATGAATCGAAGTCTTGTCCAGAAGGTAAATATGATGTCTCAAACATACACATTACATGATGATAGGGCCCAGGTAAATAATCCACAGTCACAGTTAATTCATCATGCCAAAGGTGGACCCAAGATATGGCAAGTTTATTCTAGAAGGGGTAAGAAGGTCAATAGTGGCTAGCAGTCAGTGACGTGGCTGAGAGTGAGGGGAGCAACCAATCATTTCCACATTATAAGGAGTAGGCAGTTAGAGGAGAGAGGTATCAAAAGTTTATTGCTAGATCTGTCAGAATGAATAGGGGGCTCTAGCTGCCCTATAGGAGCCTCGCTCTGGTCAGAATTAGGCTTACTGTGTCCTAAGTCTGTAATCACTCCATTATCATCAATAAAGCTCTTAATTCCTCTCATTTGTATTGTTTTTCTTTGTTTCCCTGTTTTGATATTTTCTGGTTCGTATTAAACTAGTCCGACCTGCCGGATATTCCGACGATGGAGCCAGTGGATGCCACCAAAGAAAACTAACGTGCTCAAGCAAATGGAAGCTAGGGTTGAAGCGTTGGAGAGCGAGCTTTTTGAAGTTCGTTCAACACTAGATGATGTTCAGAACACAGTGAAGGAGAACCACGCGAGCTTGTTCGCGTTGCTGGAAAAATGTTTGGGTAAGACATTGCACGTCGGAGAAGGAAGTACGGGGAAAAGTACGGCGACGGTGGACCAGGGGTCACCGGAGAAGATGAAGGGTACCGGTGGATCGTTCAGTAACCTCAAAGGTGACGCGATGACGGAGTTTCGTCAATCCGTCAAGAAGGTAGAGCTGCCGGCGTTCAACGGCGAGGATCCGGCGGGGTGGATCTCGCGTGCAGAAGTCTATTTCAGGGTTCAAGACACCATTCCGGAGGTGAAAGTGAACTTGGCTCAGCTATGCATGGAAGGACCCACCATTCACTTCTTCAACTCGCTGATTGGAGAAGATGGTGAACTAACGTGGGAGAATCTGAAAGAGGCGCTGCTGGAAAGGTATGGGGGGCATGGTGACGGTGATGTATATGAGCAGCTGACAGAGCTGAAGCAAGAGGGGACAGTAGAGGAGTACATCTTGGAATTTGAGTATCTCATTGCTCAGATACCCAAACTTCCAGGTAAGCAATTTTTGGGGTACTTCTTACATGGTTTGAAGTCTGAGATAAGAGGGAAGGTAAGAAGCTTGGCAGCAATGGGGGAAATGAGCCGCTCCAAATTATTGCAAGTGACACGTGCTGTAGAGAAAGAAGTGAAAGGAGGAAACGGGTCGGGTTTCGATCGGAGCTCCAGATTCGGAAATGGGTCACAACGACCCGGTTCGTTTAGTGGAGGACGGGGCAGTACTGATTGGGTGTTGGTAAAAGGAAAGGAAGTTGGAGGGTCCAAAGGGCCAGCTATTGGGCCTAAGAGAGATGGGTCAACCCATGGAGACAAAAAAAACATGGGCCTCGTGACAGGGGCTTTACCCACTTATCCTATCAAGAGTTAATGGAAAGGAAACAGAAGTGGCTGTGTTTCAAGTGTGGAGGAGCCTTTCATCCAATGCATCAATGTCCTGACAAGCAGTTGAGGGTACTGGTGATAGAGGACGAGGAGGAAGAAAACTCTAATGCGAAAATCCTGGCAGTGGAAGTGGAAGATACGGATGAGGAGGAAGGTGGGGAGTGTAGCATACTGAATTTGCATCACATTGCCCAAGAAAATCATCACACCGTGAAGTTTCAAGGCATTGTGCGTGGTGTTCCTGTGCTTATTTTGGTGGATAGTGGAGCCACACATAATTTCATCTCCCAGAAATTAGTGTATAAGATGGATTGGCCAGTAGATGATACCCCGGAGATGAGGATTAAGCTAGGTGATGGGTACCAGACCATTACCAAAGGTATATGTAAGAAACTGGAAATGAGCATTGGGGATTTCACTTTGAGCCCAGATTTACATTTGTTTGAGCTAGGAGGTATTGATGTAGTATTGGGTATGGAATGGCTCAAAACATTGGGGGATACAATCATTAATTGGAGGAAACAAACGATGAGTTTTTGGATGGACAAGCACTGGGTTACCCTGCAAGGCCTGGGAAACTGTAGAGAGTCTATGGTGGCGTTGCAAAGCATTTTAAGGAAGTCCAAACAGGAGGTACATGGTGGATTTTGGGGGATGGAGAAACACGAACAAAGGAAGGAGAATCAGATCCTAACACCAGGGCAACAAGAAGAACTGGAAAGGTTGCTCCACAAGTTCTCACAAGTTTTTCAAGAACCAACTGGTCTACCCCCCATTAGAGGAAAAGAGCACGCTATTAACCTCATGGAGGGGCAGAATGCAGTGAATGTCAGACCTTATAGGTATCCCCATCACCACAAGAACGAGATTGAAAGACAGGTGAAGGAAATGCTTGCTGCCGGAATCATACGCCACAGTACCAGTTCTTTCTCTAGCCCAGTAATACTAGTTAAAAAAAAGGATAATTCATGGCGTATGTGTATTGACTACCGTGCTCTTAACAAGGTAACCATACCAGACAAATTCCCTATACCTGTGATTGAAGAGTTGCTAGATGAACTTCATGGTGCTCAATTTTATTCCAAGCTGGATTTGAAATCAGGCTATCATCAGGTCAGGGTGAAGGAGTCTGATGTGCATAAGACGGTGTTCCGAACTCATGAGGGGCATTATGAGTTCCTTGTGATGCCTTTTGGGCTCATGAATGCTCCCTCGACATTTCAGAGTCTCATGAATGAAGTGTTCAAATTGCTTTTGAGGAAGCATGTCCTTGTGTTTTTTGATGATATTTTGGTTTATAGCCAAAGTTGGGGAGATCATTTACAACACTTAGAGGAAGTGTTGCTGGTTCTGGCAAATAATAAACTGGTGGCAAATGAAAAAAAAATGCCAGTTTGCTCAAACCAAGGTGGACTATCTAGGCCATATCATATCTAAGGAAGGGGTGGCTGTTGACCCTAGTAAAGTAGCAAGTGTCACACAGTGGCCAGTACCAAAAAATGTACAAGGGGTGAGAGGGTTCTTAGGACTCACTGGATATTACAGAAAATTTATAAGGGACTATGGGAGGATAGCAAGACCCTTGACGGAGCTTACAAAGAAGAACAATTTTATTTGGGGAAAGCAAGCTCAGGATGCCTTTGAAGAATTGAAGTTGAAACTCACCACCTCTCCAGTGCTAGCTTTGCCTGACTTCAGCAAAGGCTTTGTGATTGAATGTGATGCAGCGGGCACAGGAGTAGGTGCTATACTGATGCAAGACAAGAAGCCCATAGCCTATTTTAGCAAAGCACTTGGAGTGAGAAATTTGACCAAGTTTGCCTATGAAAAGGAGTTGATGGCTGTGGTGATGGCTATACAACATTGGAGGCCATATTTACTAGGAAAAAAATTTACAGTATCCACTGACCAGAAAAGTTTGAAACAATTGCTGCAACAAAAGATAGTCACTGCAGAGCAGCAAAACTGGGCAGCCAAACTGCTTGGTTATGACTTTGAGATTGTGTATAAGCAAGGAAGATTGAACCAAGGGGCTGATGGCGTTATCCAGAATTAATGAAGGAATGGAGTTAAGCAACATCACTACTTTGGTACAATGGGACCAGAAGCAACATGTGATGACTGAAGTAAGTCAAGATGAGGAGTTGCAAAAGATTATTGCAGAGCTGTAGCAGAATCCTGATTTCAGGCCTGGATATGTGTACAAGCAAGGAATTTTATTCTATGGAGATAGAATGGTGATATCCAGACATTCTACTTTAATCCCTATACTGTTACAAGAGTTCCATGCTACTCCTCAAAGTGGACATTCAGGTTTCTATAAGACGTACAGAAGGATAGCTGAAAATGTTTATTGGATAGGGATAAAAAGCAAGGTTCAGGAGTTTGTCAGAAGCTGTGATGTCTTCCAAAGACAGAAGTATTTAGCATGTTCCCCTGGAGGATTTCTGCAGCCATTACCCATTCCTGAATGCATATGGGAGGATATTTCAATGGATTTTATTACTGGGTTACCCAAGTCTAAGGGGTATGAAGCTATATTTGTAGTGGTTGACAGGTTATCAAAATACTGTCATTTTATTCCCCTCAAACACCCCTACACTGCAAGAAGTTTAGCTGAAGTTTTTAGCAAGGAAATTGTCAGATTGCATGGCATTCCAGTTTCTATAGTAAGTGACAGAGATCCAGTGTTCATGAGCAGTTTTTGGAGAGAATTATTTAAGATGCAAGGAACACAGCTGAGGGTAAGCTCTGCCTATCACCCAGAATCTGATGGGCAGACAGAGGTGGTTAATAGATGCTTGGAGACGTACCTTAGATGCTTTATCTCTGATCAACCTAGGACATGGATGAACTGGGTTCACTGAGCAAAATATTGGTTTAATACCACCTTCCATAGTGCTACCGAGAAGACTCTTTTTGAAATAGTTTATGGGAGACCACCTCCAGCTATGATAAGGTGGGGACAAGGTGAAACAAGGGTGGAAGCTGTATAGCGGGATCTCCTGGATAGAGATGAAGCACTCAGGCAACTAAAACTTCAGCTAAAAAGAGCACAAGACCGGATGAAGAATCAAGCTGATAAAAAGCGCAGTGACAGAAGCTTTGTGCCAGGAGAATGGGTGTTTGTGAAACTCAGAGCACACAGACAAAACTCTGTTGTTACTAGGATTAATGCCAAATTAGTTGCTCGTTATTATGGGCCTTACCCCATCTTAGAAAGGATTGGAGCTGTAGCATATAAGTTGAAGCTTCCAGAAGGGTCAAAAGTTCATCCAGTTTTCCATGTCTCGTTGTTAAAGAAGGCAGTAGGACAATATTTTGAGGAAGAGGATCTCCCAGATCATATGGAGGGAGATTTGACTGACACAACAGAACCTGAAGCGGTGCTAGCTTCCAGGAAAGTGCAGAAACAGGGAGAGGTGGTGCAGCAGTTACTAGTGCATTGGAAGGGGAAGGCAGTAGAAGAGGCGACTTGGGAGGATTTGTTGATGTTCAAAACTCAATTTCCTAAGTTCAACCTTGGGGACAAGGTTGAAATTGAAGAGGAAAGTATTGATAGGGCCCAGGTAAATAATCCACAGTCACAGTTAATTCATCATGCCAAAGGTGGACCCAAGATATGGCAAGTTTATTCTAGAAGGGGTAAGAAGGTCAATAGTGGCTAGCAGTCAGTGACGTGGCTGAGAGTGAGGGGAGCAACCAATCATTTCCACATTATAAGGAGTAGGCAGTTAGAGGAGAGAGGTATCAAAAGTTTATTACTAGATCTGTCAGAATGAATAGGGGGCTCTAGCTGCCTTATAGGAGCCTCGCTCTGGTCAGAATTAGGCTTATTGTGTCCTAAGTCTGTAATCACTCCATTATCATCAATAAAGCTCTTAATTCTTCTCATTTGTATTGTTTTTCTTTGTTTCCCTGTTTTGATATTTTCTGGTTCGTATTACATGAGCATTTCAATATGCGGTTACAACCTCAAATGAAAAATTTGATTTGATCAAATGTTTTGAAAGAAAGAACATGTAAACAACATTGTGGATTTGGCCTTTATATTCATCCTAACCCCAAAAATATCTCATTTCTTAAATTTCATTTTTATGTAAACAGATCTGCCTTTCAGCAACAAAGGCACACTTTCTAATGCATGTAAGACAAAGAAAACAATACAAAGACAAGTTGTCACCCCAACTTTGGCAAGGACAAATAAGAGTACACAAAGAAAAACTTGTGTCAGTTCATCCCTCCATGAATCCAAGTTTTTCAAAAAGATATATATGTTTTCTCAAACATACACATACGTTTGGTTGTTAAAACCTCAAAAGTGACAAATTTGATTTGACCAAATGTTTTGAAAAGAAGAACATGTAAACAACATTATAGATTTGGCCTTTATATTCCCCATTTCCCCCAAAAACTTACCACAATTCATAAATTTTGGTTTTATGTATGTCAATAGATCTTGCATGCAGAATAATTTGTTAGGGATGTTTATCTGAGTCAAATCACACACCCCTAAGACACAGTTCCCTTTAGAACACATAATAATGTGATATAAATTGGGATTATCTTGCATGCAGCTTATTGCTACAGCGTTTACCAGGAAGTACATTCCTGAAGCATTGAAACACATCTATATTTGGAATTCAGAAAGAAAATTTTGGAAAGTGCGAGTGAATTATTTTAGAAACCGAAATACATTGTATGCAGGGTTTAAGATAGGATGGGGAAGATTCATTCGTGATAACACGCTCATGAAAGGAGACACTTGCATTTTTGAAGTTGAAGAAGAAACCCGTTGGAGTTTTCACAGAATGAATTCCTAGAAGTTGAAGATGACTTTTGTATTGAATTTTAAGGGATATTAGCACTATCAAAGAATAATAATGACAGGCACATGATAGTTGTTGGTTGCACTATCAAAGAAAAATGATGACTCATTGAATCGTGAGAATAAAGGTCTAGTTGATGATAGGATATACTGAATCTACATGCACAAATGTTCAATTAAGATTATTAAGTAAAATTAATATTGATTGTTAAGGGGTATCCATTCTTAACTTATATCATGTGGTGGTATACTCCCTGTATAAGATAAAGATGCAAAGTACAAAGAAGTTTTAAGATGAACAATCTGTTAGTTAGTTAATTCAAATAGGTTAGTTTTGTTAGTTACATAGAGTTAGTTAGTTATTTATTAACTAACTTTGTGATGTACAATCTATATAGGATAGAGTGCTTATGTGAAATAAGCATAATGAATCAATATTTTTTGTTTCACTTCCATTGTGGTAGTTATTTTGTGCTACCAGTCTTTTGTTCTTGGCCTTTCTGATTTGTAAATTGAATTCCAAAATTGCTTTCTATAGAAAACTTGGAGGATGAGTCTGTAACCATGGTTCAATCTAATGACTCTATGTTTCCCATAAAATTCTTTATGCCATCATGTGTTCAATAAACATTTTAATTGGAAGCAGATATGTTGGAGGATCCTTTGACGTTGAGTCCCTCGTGGAGAATTTACTTGGTCAACTTGCTGGTCACCAAGCAATTTTGGTGAATGTATATGATATCATAAAATCTACTGACCACTTAATCATGTATGGAAACCAAAACGAAGAAGGTGATATGTCTCTTATCCATGAAAGTAAGCTTGATTTTGGAGATGTATATAGGAAACATACAATGATATATAGGTAGGTGCCTTTGGCTGTTGTATATTTTCTACACGAAGTTTCAATGTTTGGTCAGCAGATGCATATCATCAGGTTTTTCAACAGGTATCACCAGAAGGCACCAACAAATTGGATAACACTTACCAGAACATTCTTATTCTTTGTGAGTATTTTATTAGTGGGTTATATTTTATATGGTGCTGGAAATCACATTGTCAAAGTAGACGATGATTTCCATCAAATGGAGGAATTAAAAGTGTGAGCAGAAGGAGCTCATGTTGCCAAGTCACGGGTTCTTTTCCTGGCATACTATTAGCACAGTTCATTAGTTCCTTTGATTACTCACAATCACTAAATTTGGTTTTTCTTTTAATATCAACTTCTAGCTATTGTCTCTTATGAAATTAGAACACCCATGAATGGCATTTTAGGTAACTTCAAGATTCTCTCTCTCCCCCTCTAAAAAGTAACACATTCTTTCATACCTTCTACTTTCTCATTAGTGATGCTGCCATTAAACTCCATGTTTCTGTAGGAATGCTTGGTCTTCTTCTAAAGATAGAATTGAGTTCAACTCAACGTGATTATGCCCAGACTGCTCAAGCATGTGGGAAGGCTCTAATAGCATTAATAAATGAGGTACTTGATCGGGCTAAAATTGAAGCTGGCAAGTTAGAGCTAGAAGCTGTTCCATTTGACATTCATTCCATACTTGATGATGTCCTTTCTCTTTTTTCTGTGAAGTCTCGGAACGTAGGTTTAGAGGTACGTGTAACTATTGCTAAACCAATTGTGAAGGCCTAAAGGTCATTTTGGTTTATCCAAGTTGTAGAATTTCATAATTCTATTTCATGTTTCTTTAATTGACGACCTTATTTCATTTTCATCTCTATTTCACCTTTTTGTGTTCCTATATAATTAGGTGATGATGTCACTACTGCGATTCCAATTCACAATTATTTTGACTTAGATTTAATATGGTTTTGAATCCGGAAACAGCCTCTTTGCATATGCAAGGGTAAGGCTGCGTACAACATCCCTCCCCCATACCTTCGCATAGCAAAGAGCCTCCGGGCAATGGGGTACGAAGTTTTTTAAACTTAATATGGTTTTGGGAAGTATAGCTGGCGGTGTTTGTTTTTGATAAATTTCCAGATATTGTTATGGGAGATCCTAGGAGATTTAGACAAATAGTAACAAATCTTGTTGGCAACTCTACTAAAATAAGTGGTATTTTCAAAGTTAATTTGTCTTATGTAATCCGCATTTGCATTACTAATATTCATGTTGTGTTGGAAATGTCCTTCTAATCTAACTCGTTACAATTTCTTACCTGGGAGAGTGTCTTTGAATCCTAGGAGTTCATTTTCTCTATTTTATCCAGTAATTTATTAGCAATGTACTCCATGATAACAACTGAGTAATATCTTGCAGTTCACTGAGCAAGGTACTCCATGATAACATTACTAAGTACATTGTCATGTCCGTACATAATTACATACTTTAAAAGCATTTTTCCTTACCTCTTACAACGTATTACAAATCAATAGTTTTTTAGAACTTATGCACTCTCCTAAGGTTGTACACTTAATTTTTAAAACTAATAGCCCAACACAATGTTAGAGAAATATATTAAAAACTTACATGATTAGAAGAAAGATTAAAGGAAACTCATTAAGTTATCAAAGTTGAATAGGTTATAAGACTCATAAGTGATAACTACTAAGAAACTGTCAAATACAAACGCATTCTATAGACATATCAAGAAATCAATATTTTCATAATCTATTCTGATAAATATCCAAAGCATTTGTGCAAGCAAAACAATAAATAACAATTCTATTGCCAAAACATGATTCACCAGATCTGCTTAAGCCATAAAATAAAACTATCATGTGAATAGAGGCATAGTACTGAATCTGTAGTAATGAGGACCTCCAAGCAAGTAAAAAGACTGAAAAGTTACAAAAAGGAAACCAAGATATTGATGATTTAATGCTAAATATTAACAGTTTTTAACATTTCCTAGATTAGTGATGTTTGTTGTTTCTTTTCTGCATAGCTCTCTATCACCATTGGAATTATGCTGCGATATCTTCTAGTGGACCCCATATTGTTGTTTTAAGAACATTTAGATGTTGTGAATGGGTTTGTTGATGATGGTTGGTCACTAATGGGTATTGATGGAGTACTGGAACATGTGACTATAACCATAAACTCATCATCTCCAGGCCCTTGATTCTGAGGCCTGTTGGATGGTCCTTCCTGATCTTTGTTGAATTGGTTACCAGGATGAGATCTTTACTGCCCTTGATTCTGATTAAAATTGACACCTTGTTGGTAACCTGTAAATCCACCTACATTAAACCTTGGTCTGTGCTAATTGCCCATATAATTCACTTCCTTTACAGCATCATCAAGGGTTATACAACAACCAAATTCATGTGCTCCTCCACATATGCTACAACCTCCAACCTGCATGACTGCTGAATGGGAAGGTTGAGTCGCTTGCAATTAAGTTGGTAGCTTACTAAGTGTCTCTGTCAATGTCTTTAGCTGTTTAGCTAATAGCTTGTTCTGCGCCAATAGTGCATCTTGTGAAGAAAGCTCCAGTAGGCTTCTCTTTGTGGGTACATGAGTCCTATCACGCAAAATCGCATGATCACTAGCTGCCATATTTTCAATAAGTTTCATTGCTTCTTCATGGGTCTTCAATTTAATTTTTCCTCCAACAGAAGCATCCAATAACTGCTTGAACTGCGATCTCAAACCATCTATGAAAATGTTCAATTGAATCGGCTCGGAGAATCCATGAGTTGGTGTTTTTCACAACAAGCTACGGAATCTCTCAAGCGCTTCACTCAGGGATTCATTTGGGAATTAATGGAATGAGGAGATAGTTGCCTTGCCTTCAGTTGTCTTGGACTCTAGAAAGTACTTCTTCAGAAATTTCTCTACAACCTCTTCCCAAGTCTTCAAGCTGTTTCCCTTGAAAGAATGCACCCACCTCTTGGCTTCTCCAGCCAAAGAAAATGAGAACAAGCTTAGCCTTACTGCATCTTCCGGCACACCTGCAATTTCTATATAAGTAGCCAGGTGTGCATACGGGTCTTCATTTGGTAAACCATGAAACAAATTTCCTTGAATCAGCTGGATCAAGGAACGAGGATATGTGATATTGTGAGCTTGAACTTCTGGCCGCACAATGCTTGTGAAAAACTGCGGCACGGTGGAGCTAGAATAGTCCTCAAGAGTCACCCTTCATGGTTGATCTTCAGCCATGATATTAGCTTCAGATACACCAACTTCGGATTCTCTTAAATCTGGGAATGTTGAAGATGATTCAAATGATTGAGTTTCCTCCAAACTTGGTTGTGCTGTCCTTTCTTGCGAAGCTTTCCTCCTTCTTTCTGTGTTGTTTCTCCTGCAAGTAGCTTTTATCTCCAAATCTAATGGAGCTAAATTACCCGCTGAAGAATTACCTCCCATACAAGAAGTACTAAACAAAGCAACAATTAACCAAATCAAGAGAAAATAAATCCTAGCTAACTATTAAAAAAATCAATTAAAGAATAAAGAATAAATGTTTACAAACTGAACTATACTATCTAAGTGGAAAGAAATTCCCCGGCAACGACGCCAAAAACTTGTTTACTGCTAGTTGACAAGTGTACCGATTCACACAAGTAATATAAAACGGTAATATTGAGTATCGTATCCATAGGGAATTTGTTTCACTCAAAAAATGTATCTTCGGTGAGCAAACATTTTGTATAAACTGAAAGCAAGTAAATATCAATGTTGCATTTTTGTTCTAAAAATCTATTTAACTATAAACTAAATATCTAAAGTTTGAGAGGTAAAAACAGTCAAGTAAAAAAGCGTTGGGTCGTTCCACTGAATTTTCCTTGATGTTTTTATGTATTTTTCTCTATTTAATGCTATTCTAGGGTTCTTATGCTGAGAGATTACTTAAACCAAGATCCCTCGAGTTAATGAGTCTAACTCTCTTTAAACCTTGTCCTTGATCCCTCAACAAACTCAGCCTGAAAGAGTTGCATTAAGTCTACATCATAAAATGGACTAGATCGCTGCACTCCATTCCTAGACATACAGTTTTCTAGCTTGCTCTACCAAGTTATAAGGCTTTAAAGCACTTCCCAATGCTAAAAATCCTAACTATACATACAAATGGGTGATTAAGCCATAAGCATCTAAAAATAAGCATAGATAGAAGCAACGAACACAGAAAAACAACATTAAGTAGATAGTGAAAGAGTATTACATCAAGGGTTCAACAGAACTTTCCAACTAAGAGGTTTAGCCTTCCATTACAAGGAATAAACTCATAATACAAGGAAGAACAAAGTTTGGGTGAAAGAAAATGACAAAGAAAGGTTGAGGATGTCTTCTTTAACGTCTAAAACTCTAATCTCACTCCTCTAACCTAAGCCCTCTTGTTGACTTGAATTTTGTCCTTCAGCTCTTCCCTTGGCTCTGTTTTTCGACTCTCTAGCCCCTGTCCTTCTTAGTTTCCGGCAACTTCAGTGTTTTAAAAGCTCTTTGACGTTTCAGCTTCTGAAGGCTCGCTTAGCGAGATTGGCTCGCTAAGCGAGAGTAAGTGACTTTTTGCTTAGCGAGCTGGGCACGCTAAGCGCGAGAAAGGACAAACGACTCGCTGGGCGAGCTGGCGGTGCGTGCATCTATGACTAATCCTCTTCTAGGGTTTTCCAACACGCTAAACGAGCTGTATGCCTCACTTAGCGGATGTCACTCGCTAAGCGCATAGGCCTCGCTTACGAGACATTAGCTACTTGAACCTTCTCTTCTTTTAGCTTGAAACTCAAGTAGTTTCAACATTAATTCACAAAATTGGAGTATCTACTATATAAAATCATAATAAACCTAAAAATATGTACAATTCCTACAAAAAAACCATAAATTGGAGGAAAGATGCTAATTTTATGTAACTATTCAATACAAAAGTTAGTTGTAAATAACGACTAACAACGTGTCATGTGTATTGACAATTTTGATTAAGAAAGTTAAATATGTCTTCCCTAAGATTTAAAAAAATTACACACGTCTCCTTTTTATTTTTGAAACCTACACAAAACTTCTAAATATCGTCCAAACATTTGATAGTAACAAGTCATGTGTATTGACAATTTTGATTAAAAAAGGGAAAAATATATTTTTCATCCTCATAAATATGAAAATGTTCGAAATTCATCACTGAAAAAAAAAATCTATTTTACATACTTGCAGAATTTAAATATATTAATTTTTGAGCTGAAACTAAGATTGGGTACATTCGAACTTACGTGTATATCGTTGTAGAAAATATCAAGTTTTTGACTTTTCCACATTGGTTATAAGTGTGACCGGATTTTGAGCATTTCCATACTTATAAGGAAGAAAATATATTTTAATCTTTTATAATAAAAAAATAACACACATAACTTATTAGTATTTAATATTTAAATAATATTTATAAGATTTGGATAGGTTTTAAAAACAGAAAGAAAGATATAAATGTTTTTCTTAAATCTCATGAAAAAATAGTGACACAATTTTCCTTTAAACTTACTAGTTGAAAGCCCTACCCTATAGATAACATCCGTGCTGATTACACAAGGTCAATTCATTTGGGCACTGTCTCTGTTCCAAAACCCTAATCCTTCGTCTTCCAGAAAATGGTAAGTTCTCTATCTGAAACCTCAACAACGCTTCGAAATTCTTCCTTCAACACAATCTAACACTTTTATAACTTCACTTTGCAGGCTGATTCTCCCCTTGCAAGGTAAACCCTAAAACTCTCTTTGGATTTGATGTTCCTCTCGTGCATTTCCCCAATTATGCCTCGGCCATTGATAGTTAGCTGATCTGATTTTACGCTTCTTTTCTAACATGATCTGCGATGGACACTCTTTTGTGGTCTTATTCGTACCTGTATAGTTTTTTAAAACAAGAAAAATAAAATGAATTCGCAATTTGTTTGATGGATATTATTAGTTTCCTGTAATCATTTGAAGGAATGCAATCATTTGAAGGAATATGTAGTCCTGTGTTGTTCAGAAGTTTGATTAGAAATTGAGAATTTGCCTTAGCATTGTTGATACAATGTATTTAGGGTATTGCTGGAATTAGATTGTGTTGCTGCTTGATGGAAAGTGGCCACTTTGAGTTTTAGATGCTGGGTTAACGAAGCTATGTTTTTTTTTTTAAAAACTCTTTTATGGATTGTCCTTGCTTTGAAGCTATTTTCTCTGAGCGTGATGGTATTTCAGGAATTCAAGGTCCCCTTCCCCGTGGAAAGCTCAGTCGAGATCTAGGTCTAGGTCAAGATCTAGGTCGAGGTCTAGGCCTAGACAAAGGCCAAGATCCCGTTCTAGAAGTCATGGCAGGTTAGTGGTCATTGTTGTTTAGTTTGAAAGTGTTACAGCAGGTGACTATGCCACTCAAGGTTTTAAATTGTGCACTATGATTACTGAAATTATGAGAAGAATTACAGCAATATGTAGATACCAATCTTTTCCTTTTCCTTTATATATATATATATATATATATATATATATATTTTTTTTTTTTGTTGTTCTGAAAGTACCTGAAACTTATTCAATTCGTGTGTTCTGTTTCTGCCACTTTCTGGGTCTTTACTTCTTCAGGTCAAGATCACCAATTCATGGAAGGTTGGTTTTATTTTTTCAATTTTGTATATATTTTTGTTGTTCTGAAAGTACTTGAAACTTATTCCTTTTGTGTCTTCTGTTTCTACCACTTTATGGGTGTTTACTTCTACAGGTCAAGGTCACCCATTCATGGAAGGTTAGTCTTTTTCAATTTTGTGCATATTCTGTTGTAATACTTTACTTGGAAGGCTTACATTTAATCTCACAAGTATTTCTGAAAGAGTTAAGTGTTTTTATGTTAACTATTGTATAGTGATGTGCTGATAAAGTCACAATCTTTTTTTTTTCTCTCTTGGGTACAATGGTGCAAATATGATTTGTAAATATGAACTCATGCAAGCTATCCAAGTTCCTCACCACTAGTTCAATCCTAGTGGTTTAACTTCTAATCTTTTAAAACATCTTGTAGGTCCGAGCCTTCAAATCCTGGTGACACACTTTATGTAACCGGTCTATCTTCAAGGGTCACTGAAAGAGACCTAGAGGAGCATTTCTCCAAGGAAGGAAAGGTGAGTATCATACTGGTTTACTGTTCAATTTTTTTTGCTGAATTTTATTATTATCCCTCCAATGAGCCTCCCGTTATGGCATTTTTGTCAATGGTTGTTTTCTTCCATAGGTTTCTTCATGTTTTCTTGTGGTGGAGCCCCGTACACGGATTTCTCGTGGTTTTGCTTTTGTTACAATGGAATCTGCTGAGGATGCGGAGCGCTGTATCAAGTATCTCAATCAATCAGTTTTAGAGGGTCGTTACATCACAATTGAGCGGGTAATGTATTTTTCCATGGCAGTAGTTGTTAAAAAACAATTGTACTTGTCATTTTTTTTCTTGACTTGAAGGTTTTCTGGTTATATTCAGAATGCATTGCATCAGCTATGTTGGCAGCGATCAAAGATGATCAGTACATCCATGTGAACTTTAGTGAAACAGCTAATCAGATGCGTCTGATCAACTAAACATAGCAACTATATTGCCCAACAACTTTACAACCTCAGCATTCACCAACAACTTTCTAATCAGGCTTTATGGTATCTCACACCAGGCATTAATCATGTGTGTGGATATAAATATTTAACCATCTTCTCCGAAGCTAGGTTATCGGGATGGAATTTTCTTATTAAAGATTCTCTTAATATAGTCTAAAATTTTACTCTGTAGAATTTATAAAAGCAAGAAAGATGTCACTCCTTCAAGTTTATTAGTGGTATTTGGATGTTTTATGTTCTTTATCAAGGAAGCACAAAAGATTAACTCCTGTATTTTCATTTCAGTCACGAAGAAAACGTGCAAGAACTCCAACCCCAGGGCACTATCTTGGACTGAAAAACACTAGGGAGTATGGTAAGTTTAATAGGGATATCTATCATAAATTGGGAATCTAATCTGTGTTTCTTTTATTGAAGTTCTCAATAATTTTTTACTGAATTGTATCTTTGATTTTGTTAGGCTTTCGTGGTGAGCGGGGAAGGTATCGCGATGGTCCTGACCGTGACAATTATTCACGCCGTAGGTCTCCAAGGCGTTCACCGTACAGAGGTGGCCAAGATTATTCACCCCGGCGCTCACCCTATGGGGGAAGGTCTAGGAGGGATAGCTCTAGGTCGCTTCCTTATTCTCCACATGGTAGCCCAGACAGGAAGTATGCTCGTGGATCTAGGTGATGTTTATCTTAGCATTCTACTAAAATATACCTGAACAGGGTTTACAAAAATTTGTTGACTATTATGGTGCTGTGACTATCAGTTTGCGCCCTATATACAATGTATAAAGCTTATTGGTGGAAGCTGCTGTTTCTGTGTGACTATATGAGTGTGCCTTTTCTCGAAGTCACTGGAAGTTAGAGGGGACAAAAGTGTGAAAATTTCAATTTGAAGCATGTAAGAATTTGCTTTAGGGAATTGAGACTTCGGCAAGAATTTTCCGTGGCTGCGTATGCCCCAAACGTTTATGCATGTGATGCTGCCTACGATTTCAACACCCATTTTTACCCAAACCATAACTCTATTGTAAACGTTACCCTTGAGCCATTATCTGCTGGTGAATTTAGCGTTGAAAAATGTTATCATTTCTCAAACATCCCCGAATTAATTTTATTTGCACGATTCTTGAAAGAATATTTTATTAAGCATTTTAGTCTCGTCATTAATCAATGTCTGTTAAAATGAATCACATACTTTAAAATTAGGAATAAGAGTTGGCCGGCCAGTTTACTAGGGATATGACCTTACAATATTTGCTTATTATAAGTTCTGCCAATTTACTTGATTAAAGCAATTCTTTTAAAAAAGTATAATATGTTTTAAGTTTTAAGTAATCTAAAATGTTTTAGACATGACGTACTACCCTTTATAAGTATTAGTTTTTGACCTGCACGGAATAAACAGGTTGTTTGTGTAATTTTATGGGTGATTTTGTATTAAATAATATAGTTATTATATAACTGAAAAAATGATTGATGTTTTTTATTCAATTATTTATTGACATATAATAAGTAAAATATTAAGAAATAATTTAATTTAAGTATAATATATAGAAACACAAGCTTGTCTAAGTTACATATTAAGTTGATCCAAAAATTTAAGTATTTTTTTGCCGATAAATTGAGACGAATATCAAGTACACAAATAAAGACTAATAACCTTTTCATCGAGCAATATCAATTCGATACTTTTAAATTCATTTGGGTTGTTGTATTAGGCCTGCTTCCACATTTGGATAACTAATTCTCAGTCTCCATTCAATTTTTTTCCGAAACAATTGTCAATAAAGGAAATGTTTGGAGCCATTATGTTGAAAGACAATAATATATAAAATGAAATATTATCAAAATTACAAAACATAACTTTCTAAAGCAATATAATATTCGTTGAAATTGGACAAGTGTGTGTGTAATGACTTATTTTATAAGGTTTTCATGACTTTACATTTATAGGATTTCGCTTACTTGTTTAATTTATAGGTCCATTTTCATTAGCTACCACGAAAACCCCTACACTAGGTTGAGAGTCCATCAAACATTCTGAAGTTACGTGTCTACCCACATACAATGTCATGTATGCACTATTCATCATACTAATATGGTACTACGAGTCTATTCTCATTCTTAACAACACACATAGGAATCTACCTAGCAATTCCATAAGTTTAACAAGACATTCTAAACTCGGTCACATGTCATTAGTTCTTAGACCAAACATATTATTAATATAGTTCTAGGTTTTTAAATCACAACATTACCACAATCCTTTTAAAGTTTTGTAGTACCAAACATTCTATCTCTATGTTATTTTCACAATTAATGAGAAGAGAACATGACTATAAAATATAATTTTTGGAACTTTATAACCAAAATAAAAGAAGCAACAACTAACATTTTCGCTCAGCTAGCATTTATGGTTAAGTGAAACTTATCTATCTGGCTTAGCTAGTTCCAATCTTTTTTTTTGTTAATTAGGTTTGCTTGCTTAGCAAGAATGACTCACATGGCGAGTTTTATGAAATTCCTAAATTTTCCTAATTGTAGACACGAACTATCAATAAGGAATTACATATCATTCATCTTTTAATTTTGTAGTATTGTTTAATCCAAATTTTTTTATGTGTTACTATAAGAATATTGTGTAAGATTCAAAATTATTTAGCATTAAAATTATTTTGATTATTTAATTATTAAATATTAAATTATTATTATTATTATATATTGTATAGGATTAAATTTATTTTGAATATTTAGCTATTTAAAAAATGACTCATATTTATTTTCATTCAATATTGAAATTTTATTTTTTAAATAAATATTTAAAAACAAAAATTTGAATATCATTGAAATTGAATTATTTTGTCCAAACAAGGAAATTAAAATACAAGAAATTGAATTGCCTCATCCAAACAAAATATTTACAAAATGAAAGGAATTTAAATCAAGACAATCAAAATGCTGTGTATTTGAATTTCCTAGAAATTTTTTAAATCCCCCATCCAAACACAGGGTAAATGTAATAATGTTAAGCGATTTCAAACAACAATGACTAAAAGATTAAAGAATAAGATTTTTTTTTTCAGATATAGAAACTAAAGATACTTAAACCTTATTATTAATTCAAATACGTAACCACGAGATCCATTAACTTTATTGGGAGGGCAAATAAGAGCACCACTATGATTATTTGAATGGTGCAGATAGACAGTATAATTTTGTTTGAAGTGAAAGGAGGCAAAACATAGTTAAAGTCTATACGTTAGTTAGTAATAAAACAACGTCCACTATTTCCACGTGTCAGTGCTTCCGTTTCCTCCAATTTTTAATTTCCTCCTGTCGCGTTTTAGCTTCCTCACTATCTTCCATCACCAATGCACGCAACATTCCCGTTGCTTCTTCCTTCCAGTCTTTCAGCTCTACCAACTTTCAAAACATTTCAAATTCAAAATTGCAGTCTACGGTTCGTAGGTTCTAGGCTATGCCCATTCTATACTCTGATGAAATGATTGTCAGAAAGAGGCTATGAAATGCAAGCTTTTGATGCAATATTGTGAGTTGTGAGTAGCTTCTGATTTCACTTTAGTTCTTGATTCCATTTTTTGCATAAACCGCAAGCTTTCGATTTCACCTCATTTTGTGGATTCCATTTGTTTTTGCATAAACTGCGAACTTTCAATTTCACCTCATTTTCTGGATTCCATTTGGATATACCGCAAGCTTCTAATTTTACCTCACTTCGACGTATGTTGGTTAAACAACCTCACTTCAGTTGTTAAGGTTCTTTCTCATTTCTGCATTTTAGTTGCATGTTCCGCAACCTAACCAATATCCTGCATTTTCATTCTCAGGTGAACAAAGGTTGTCCACCTGGGTTGCTTGAAGAACATGACTTGACTTGGCAAGGTTCTATGCACCACACTCTTTTTTGGTTTCTTTCTTTTTTCTATTTGCAGTATCCTATTCACTATCTTGTTGATGTCTTGTTCCTTCTAAAAAGTTTGTTTTATTTGCAAGCTTGATGCTTTAATGGTTATCTATGTTAGTAGTTGATCATGGCATGTAAGCCGAACTCCATTATGGACATCACTGCTCAAAAGGAGACTTGGAAAGTAAGTGTGTGTGTGTGTGTGTGTGATTAATATGTGGGTTATTCAAAGGGCTGCAAGGATTAACATTGAAATGATCTTGATGGATGAGAAGTTATAATATAAATTATTTCATGTATATAATTTCCATCTGATATCACAATTTTTAATTTTTAATATTTGCATAGGCTGATAAGATTGTTGCTCAAATTAAAAATGTTGATCTTGGTAAGTGGAATGATGTTGTTCAAGTGGGTAAGACATATATGATACAAAATTTTGAAGTTGAAAAGAATACTGGATAATTTAGACCGACAAAGCATACCTTTAAACTGAACTTTGTCAATTCTACAAAAGTAAAAGAGTAAGATTTTCCAATGATACCAGAAATGGTGTATGATTTTACACTATTTGATGATGTTCTTACTGGCAGTGCCAATCCTGACTACTTAATAGGTATGTTTATTACTTCTTATTCAATCCTCCCATTGTCATGGATTCCAAAGTTAATAAACCTTAGCTTATAGGCAGATGTTATAAGGGAGTTAGTTGATGTATTGCAATGGAGCCTGGATGGAAAACCCAAAAAGGTGGTCTTCACTATGAAGGATAAGTGGTACTTTCGATCATTGTTAATGTTAAGTAGAAATATTTATAATGATCCACGTGATTGACTACTGCTATGTTTTGTTTTTTAATTTAATAATAGTGGTATCATTGTCAATTGTACTTTATGGGAGGATTTTGCGTTCCTGCTGAAAGATTATTTGGACAAACATGAAAATGTACCGGTTATACTTTTGCTTCATTTGGAAAAAATTAAGGAAACACAAGGTCTTTATGTCACTTATGATTTGTGTAGATAAATTCTAGATTATATTGTCCTTGCCTTAATAATGATATTACTTATGTAGGGGCTTATGGAGTGTCCATTCAAAATTCAATGTATGGTTCTAGGCTGTTTACCAATGAAGATTTGAAGGACATTGAAGATTATAAAAATGGGTAGCGATTATGAAACCAGACTTCTTTCTTCAATAAAAATGAAAATGAGTAGCGATTATACTTTTTCTTACTCTATTGCAAATTAGATCCGAGTCATCTAAGCGTTGTGACTTGCAGTCAAAGGTTGAGTCAAATCTCTTATTCTTCCCAACCTACTTCAGAGGATAGATTTCTTTATAATGCTCAAGTTAAATTATTGAGCGAACTTTGTGAGTTGAAAAAGGTACATGTTAATGGTTGCCAAGATTGATTTTGATGACTGATTATCTTTCACGATTACCAATAATGCGAGTTTAAAAGTTTTATGTGTTTGCTAGGAATGTGTTTGTGTTACTGTTGCCACAATAAACAAGTTCTTAGTTGGCAATGGTTGGATATATGAGAGTTGCCCAAAATGTAACAAGAAAGTGAAATGTGACAAATTTTCATACACCTGTCAATGTTGTGGAAATGAAAGTGCAACAATTGTGGCTAGGTTATGTGGTTAAACTTGTGTTTCTTATATTAGACATGTTATGTATATGTTTCCAATTCATGTGTCTTTAAATGATCTATGATAACTTAAGTTAAATCATGCTATACTGTATAGGTTTCGGTTGGAAGTGAGAGTTGGCCAACCAAATGAAACTACTAACTTTACTTTATGGGATTGTGAGTGCAGTGTACTCATTAAAGAACGTGCAAGTGATATTAAACAACAGATGATTGATGAGGTGCAAACTATAATCTAATAGCTTTAGTTGATCATCATGGTCAGCTTGTGCTGTTTATATATTTGAATTTCAACTTCATGTTAACCCTTGGCAGGAAGGTGAATTTGATTCGAAGGACATTCCGGAGGCTATTGATAGGATACTTGGCAAAAAGTTAGCTTTTAGATTTAAGGCTATACCAAACAATACCCGGTATTCTATGTCACAAATTTCAGAGGATGAAGATCTAATTATGTTATTATTGAAGAGACTTCCTACATATGAGGTCAACATAACTAATAGTCTTTGTGGTTTGTAAAATGACAATTCTGAATCTAATTTTATTGTTTTTTCAATATAGCTTGCTAGAATTGAGCTTGAAATGTCAGATTCGTCTGTGAAACATGGAGATGATATAGCCTACATTGTAAGTTATGGTTTAATCTATGTTTATTAATACTTAACTTACATTGAAGGTAACATCTGTTGTATTTATATATTGCCATAGCAGCAATCCTTATTAGCTATTGGAGATTTTGATCATGAATCATCTAAGTCAGTAACTCCTGCAAAGAGAGGATTTATGATCTCTGAATCTCAATTGGAATCAGTACCATTTGAAGACCTGTCATTGATTCAGTTATCCTGTTCCAAGTTATCCAAGCATATCAAGTCTTAGTAAAACTTGATTGGATAATAGGATTTTGAAGCCTGCTTATTTTTTGGGTTCCTTAATATTGCTTTTTGTGTGTTGTAATATCTCAAAATTAATGGTGATGGTTCACCAAAACAACTATTTTAAGTGGTGTTGTAATATGTTAATAATTATGCTCTATGTAGCATGCTTAATTATTAAGATATAAAATATATTTTGTTGAATATCAAATGTTGAGTTTTGGATGTGAGCCTACGTGTTTCTCCTATATTCCACTTTCTAATGTAGCAGAGGTGCTTTCCTCATATACTAGAGCTGTATTATGATCAAATTCAAATGAAAGTCATCAATGTTAATTACTGACTATGAAAAGTTATCAATTTTTCATTACCAATACTTCATCAGTGTTAATTAATATTCACTTTCTAATGTAGTAGAGGTGTTTTTCTCATATACCAGAGTTGTTTTGTGATAAAATTTAACTTTCTACAAACTCAGTATTTAACAATACTTTTAATTCAGTAATGTTTATGCAGTATCTTGTGACATATAATATAAAAAGTCAATAAGACCATGGGGAATAAAACGTAAACGTAACAAGTGGTAGCCTCTTGACATATAAAACTCTTTTTCACAATTTATAGATTGTGGTCAAGTGTTTGTATGCGGTACAAACATGAATATAATAATGTACCAAACCAATTGTATTTGAATTGGTAGTTGAAATGTTAATATTTTACCAATGGGTTAATAGTGAGATACATGTCAACAAATGTTTTCCCTACACTGACACTACTGTAAAATTTACATTTAACACCGTTAAGTTAACATCGGTTTTTGATAAAACCGATGTTAAGAAAAACGCGGTGACAAAATGGTAAATAATGAGACTTTATTAACATCGGTTTTTTAAAAAACCAATGTTAAGATAAACGTCGTGGCATAATTGTGAATATTGTGTATACTTTAACATCGGGTTTGAATAAAATCGATGTTAACAAAGTGACTTTAACATCGGTTCTGGAAAAACCGATGTTAACATTAATTAGTTAACATCGGGTTTTCAGAAAACCGATGTTAGCCTTAGTTCGTTAACATCAGTTTTCTGAAAACCGATGTTAACGTATGATCAGTTAACATCGGTTTATTGAATAAAACCGATGTTAACGTTAACATGAATTTGTTAACATTGGTTTTTTTTATTGAAAATTGATGTTGAACTTACAATTTAAATTATATTAGACGCCACCTATTTTGCTCGCGCTTTCTTCTTCTCCATGCGTGTACCCTCTACATCCTAAGGTTGTTCTCCATCAAAGCTTGTTGTTCTCCATTGCACTGAAGACTGTGATAGCTCGCCTTTTGGTTGTCCATCTGCAACTTACCTAGGTACATTTGACTGCCAAGTAGGTTTTTTTGTTTCTGCAACTTAGCTAGGTTTCATTGCCAAGTAGGTGTGTTTGTTTCGGGTTAACCCAAGTAGGTTTCATCTGCAACTTACCTAGCTAGGTTTTTTTCGTGGTTAACCCAAGTAGGTTTTTTCGTTTCTGCTGCCAGTGTCGTGATGACCTGAGGTACGTTTCACTGCCATTGTTGCTGTCATTGTCGTTGTTGGGTTCGAGTAAGATTGATGTCTTCATTGTCTAATAGTCAGTGTATTTTTGTCTTAAATAGTCACTGGATTTTTCTGATCTTGCATCCTGTTATTTTTTTGGTTTCTGCTGGCAGTGTCGTGGTGACCTTTGGTTTTTAAATAGACATGAGGACTATTTAAAAACCCGGACCGTCGTATCGTTCCACCAGCGCCGTTGACCTCCAAGGGTCGAACCACTGTCCTTCCACTCAACTACGCAGTTGCACTCGTCGGCTCAAGCTACCACCGTAGCACGCCTCAGCCGCCGCCAGTTAACAAGGTATGAGCTCTACCTTAGTTTGTTGCTCTTCTTAGTAAGTTCTTAATTAGTGCAGTGGGTTTGGTACTGTTTCCTATGGGACATCCATTTTTGAACCTTAATCGGTTCTTTCTTAGTGATAGTAACTTAATATATGTGGTGACAGTGCATTGTGAGTTTGTGACCTCTGTAATTTGCTTGATTAAAATGTTTGAAGTTTTGGGTATTGTTTTGTGCATGATTCTTAGTTTGAGATGAGTGTCTGATAGTAATGCATTGTGACCTCTCTAATTTGCTTTTTACTTCTTCATTCTGTTTATCCCATAGTCAATATTCACAATTGTTTACCTTCTCCCAATTTGTGTGCATTTCTGGTTTCTAAGGTACTAATAAAAACTTCTTTTTTTGTGCATATTCTGAATTGTTATTGACAATCTTTTTTTTTTATTTCCTTAACTGCATGAGATGTGCACATTCGGATGTTTTAACTCATGGATGCCATTAGGAAGTTTGAACTTGAAGAATAATCTTATGGAATTTTATTAATTTCTGATGGCACTAATTTGCAGGACTGAGAGTAGCATCTCGGAGTGGCCTTTGTAGAAGAATTGTTTTCTCTGGTTGGCATTAATAAAATCATTTCCAGTGCTCATTTTTCTATTATTTCCAAGATTACATATTGTTTTCTATCTTTTTTCTCCTTGGTGTTTATCACTATCCCAATTTACAATTAGCTTTATTTCATTGTACAACTCAGGTTCATTGTATCTTAAGAAATTGAGATGATTACCCTTATTTGTGAGTGTACTCTATTAACAATCTCTGTATACATATCATTTAACTGAGTGTGTGTAAGTGTGTATTGATCATTCAAGAATATTCGCACGAAATCAATCTTATTTTTATCTTCAACTATATTTTTCATGCCTCACTTAGGTTCTAGGCAAATGGTTTTTAAGAGTGGTAGCAGGCATATATGTAAAGACACTAAAATGCTTTATTTGTTTCCTCATATGTTTCATGCTTTTGTTCTCTAATTTTACAGGCATTCTATGACATAGAACCTATCTACACATTTGAAGGCATGTATGACATAAACACCTTGGTTACAAGCAGGGAAATTACTGGTATTTTATGTGCTTTAAGCCGGTTGCTAAAAAAAGTAGCTGTGAAAGTGTAAAAATGTGTTCCTCTATGGACTGACTTCATTGGTTTATGTATTTATTTTATAACAATGAATTAAATAACAATTCATAAGCATTAAATAATCATACAAATGTGTGTATAACAAAGAAGGGAAATGAAAATTAATGATCTTGGGATATTCTTCCAGTCCATTTCCACCCTTTGAGTTCTGATAACTTGTACATGCTGAATGTTTGAACTTTGAAACTGTTGCTTTAGCATTAGGCATTGTGTTGAGGAAAGGACCAAAAAGACCCCTAAGGGAGAAACTTACTTTGATGCAATGTCAAAGTGAGTGGGACGTTGAAAAGTAATTTTCAAGGTTCCACATCCTATACATCCATCCAAGTTCTTCACTAGAAATTAGAAAACATGTCTTAATATCACAAAAGAAAAATAAATAATCCTTAGGTATCTACTACCTACTTACTATGGTAAATATAGCAACCAATTGAAATTTGGGGTAGCTGCTTGAGTAGAGAGAACCTGGACTGCTTTCCTCTATCTCAAGAGGTACAAATATATTGATGCTTTTAGCCTCTAGATAAAAGTATGCATTGCATGGCCTTGTTTTGTTCATCATTGTTCAATGACCACCAAAGAAAATTCAGATAGAGAGAAACAACATTACAGGTAATGAACATGCTAACTGCCCAATGCACACCACCCATCATGATGATGCTAAAAGGCTAAATGCCTATGTATCCATCCTCCAAGTCACTTCAGGTAGATATTTTATTAAACTGTAGTAGTACCAGTGGTACTTTAATTACATAACATGAGATATTTTAAGTACATGCATAAACAGTCTGGCAGTTTGAAGGAGACTAAAGTATTGAGTATAGTAAGTTCAATTTTGACCATAAGTTAGAGAAAACTAGTTAATTTGGCAACAATGCCGAGCAGGCTCCTAGCTAGGTAACTAGCCATGATTATGACATTTACTTAAAAAGACATGTTTTTTGAACACTTGAATCCAGCTAGGAATGTTAGTGCTAGTGACAACAATTGAAAGGTTTAGTTAATCTATGGGACTAATTTGATTTTTTCAATTTTGACACCATGGAATTCTATGAAATAGTGGAAGTGGGTAGTGAAAATTAGCATTTTGTCCCAACTAAGCAGTTTTCTTTTGCTTGTTTCTTAAGTCCTAATTCTATTGGTGGTGACTTTGGACAATGTGTAGAAACTATATAAATCATGGCTAGTTTTCTGTTTTAATATGACAAAACCAAAACCAAAAGAATATGAATAATTGAATATAGTTATTGTGCAAACTTTCCCATCCTCCATTTTCTGACTAACCAAAACAATGACAATGAAGATATATACTTTCCAAACCAAATTATTCAGCCACTCAGTGCAAAAATTGGTTCTTGGTGCTATGTGTTGTGCATATGGCATTACAGAGATGGCAGCAACAACGCCTAAACTGAGCCAGCTAAAATATGAAACAAGACATGTACAATGAAATCTCATGTTTTTTGGGGAATCAAATATGGGCAACATTAACTAATCAACCACTCCACTAAACCAATCTCTAAGTACCATGCACAAAAAACTAGCACCTTACACAAATAGAAATTGCAGAAATTAAAAGATAAATCTAGGTATTTGCTAATGTTGAAAACCTCTAGCCCAAACTCATTCCTTCTTTCCTTCAAATCATGGCTACCTGCATTTCCTACCTACATGTGTGTAACAGACAAATTTCATGTACAAATATTTTTCCTATGCCAAACTAGATAGATCAATTTATCTGCAAAATATTTCATTGACTTTTTTCTTCCACTGAATTTTTAGGTGACCACCACTATTCTTCCACTGATTTCTTTCTTATCAGTGATTCATACGCTGATAAATTGGTTGTGATTCATGTAAGCAACTTCTCTTTTTGTATCAGGTGATGATCATTTCTCCAATATCAATGATGTATATATTTTAATTTGTGTATACTTGACAAATGAGAATTGATTTTAACTATAGCTTAGTTTTTGTTTTATATATATATATATATATATATATATATATATATATATATATATATATATATATATATATATATATATATATATATATATATATATATATATATATACAACATACTTGTATGGTAGCATGATATCTCACTGTGGAACGTGTATAGTTAATTACCCCAACACTACTGCCACACAAAAATTGCAGCCATCCTAATTTCATGACCAATATACCCAATTAATGACCAATACACACACAGACACAGACACACACACACACATAGAGACACACAAGGACACACACACACACACACACACACATTGTCTATGGTTTTTGCTTTGATGCATAATGCGGTCCTTATAAGGAAAGTTGGAAGTCTGAGAGTTTGGTCACCATGTTGCTATCGAAAACAATTTTATAAGGTGTTACGTCATGATATAAGATGGTTCACTTAGGACCTGTGTCAAAGTAGTGTGGTCATGTGCTGCTTCTGTGCAGATCTTTAGCCTCCGTTTCCATGTTAGTGGTTCCTTTTACTTATCACTAGAGTATAGGTCATCATAAGAAAGATCCATTGGACATGCACCCATATACAATAAGTTTCTAGTCTTTGTGGTCACAAAATCCTAATAGAGTGACCAAATTCGGATGATGAAGCTGGCATAGCAACACAGATAAAATTGAATCAACAATGGCCAAACAAGACTGTTGCTTCAAGATCGTCCCTCTCCAATTCAAAAGCCTTAGATAACAATGAATCACAAATTAAATGAATCTGTCATACCTTTAACATATTCACAAAAGAAGACATATACCCAACTACAATAATAAAGCATAAGCACCCCCCAAACCCAGAATTCCAAATTAGTTACTTAAAGAACTGTTGATGTCGATATTTGTATGTAATCAAAATTTACATTTTGTATGTTGTTGTATGTCATGAATGTAATATGATATACAAACAATTGTTGATGTCGATATTTGTCTGTAATCAAAATTTAGATTTTGTATGTTCTTGTACGTCATCAACGTAATTTGCTATATAAACAATTGTTGTTCATGTTGAGTGAACCTTAGATTCCCGTTTGAGACTGAATGCAATGATTCTTGCGGACAGTTTGCATTAGTCATTGTATTTAGTCTTGAATTGTCCGTTTGGACAGTTTGGGGAGACTAGTATTTTTAGGTTAGATTCATTCATTAAGGTTATTATTATTTTGATTAATTTGATGAAATTTTGGTACAATGCATTTCAAGTTGTTCTCTGAGTGCATACTTGATTATCGGGAAATTAATTTCACCGATGTCATGTCGTGTACTTAGAGACTAATGCGAAATGCTGCCGAAATTTAGTCAAAATTTTCAAAATAATGCTAACCCTGACGTATGAAGCTAACATAAAAGACAGTCTTCCTAAATGGGATAGAGCCACACCTATAAATAAAAAAGTGAGATTTTCATGCATGGAATTGCTTAGATGGATCAAAGTTGGATGAATCAAAGTCGCATGAGCCCAGAATATGTGGATGGTGTTCAGCAGTTCTTTCAATTTGCTTCAGAAAGAGGTCGATCAAATGAAGAAGGAAAATATTATTATCCTTGCATCAACTGTTTGAACGGAAGATGACAACTACTGGACGACATACGAGAGCATCTATTGTGTGATGGGATTAAGAAGAATTACACGACGTGGATATGGCATGGTGAAGTGACAGACATGCAGAGTGGGTCCTAATATGAACCTTTTGATGTAGAAATGGGAGATCACTTGGAGGACATGATTCGTGACCTTGGAAAAGAGTCTTTTCAACAAGCACATGCTTTAGTGTATGAAGGATTGCAGAGTGATTCAAAGAAGCCTTTGTATACGGGGTGCAAGAATTCCTTAACCCTGTTGTCTGCGGTGTTAAGTCTGGTTAATGTGAAGGCCAAGTATGGGTGGAGTGACAAAAGTTTTACCTCACTGCTTGAGGTAGTGCACAATCTGCTTCCAAAGGATAACACGCTGCCTAAAAATTACTATAAGGCGAAAAAGATACTGTGTCCGATAGGCATGGAGTATCAGAAGATTCATGCTTGCCCTAATGATTGCATACTATACAGGCATGAATTCCAAGAAATGTCCAAATTCCCTATCTGTGGGACTTCACGGTACAAAGTAAAGGATGAAGAGGAAAACAGTTTTGATGAAAACTCAAAGAAGGGCCTTCCAGCGAAGGTTTTGTGGTATCTTCCAATCATTCCAAGGTTTATGCGTCTTTTTGCTAACGAGGACAATACAAAAGACCTTACATGGCATGCAAATGGAAGGATTTCTGATGGAATGGTCCGTCATCCGGCTGATTGCTCGCAGTGGAAGAATATTGATGGCTTGTATCCGAATTTTGGGAAAGAGCCAAGAAATCTTAGACTTGGACTAGCCAGTGATGGAATGAATCCATATGGCACCTTAAGCACTCAACACAGTTCATGGCCAGTTCTGCTAGTAATTTACAATTTTCCTCCTTGGTTATGCATGAAGCGAAAATACATGATGTTGTCTATGATGATATCGGGCCCAAGACAACCAGGAAATGACATTGATGTTTATCTAAGTCCGTTGATTGAAGACCTGAGAAAGTTGTGGGACGAGGGGGTTTTAGTGTTTGATGCATTTCGCAAGGAGACGTTTGAAATACGTGCAATGCTTTTTTGTACCATTAATGACTTTCTAGCATATTAGAATCTCAACGGTTACAGTGTTAAGGGTCATCATGCATGCCCCATCTGTGAAGAAAACACAAGCTACATACAACTAAAACATGGAAGAAAAATACTCTATAGTAGGCATCACCGTTTTCTAACACCCAATCATCCTTACAGACGACAAAAAAACTTTTAATGGAAGTCAAGAGCACGGTATTGCACCGATATCATTGACTGGTGAGCAGGTATACCAGCGGGTTCAACACCTGAATATTGTATTTGGAAAGACCCAAAAGAAGGATAAAAGTAAGACTTGCAAATGGAAGAAGAGGTTTATTTTCTATGATCTTTCGTATTGGTCTGATCTAGACGTTAGACATTTTATTGATGTTATGCATGTGGAGAAAAATGTGTGTGACAGTGTGATTGGGACGCTCCTTAACATTCAAGGTAGGATGAAGGATGGCTTAAATACTCGTCAATATCTAGCTGAGATGGGGATACGATCACAGTTGCATCCAAGGTCTAATAGGAAGAAAATTTACTTGCCCCCAGCTTGTCATACTTTTTCCAAAAAGAAGAAGATAAGTTTTTGTTAGTGTCTTCGTTAGGTGAAGGTTCCACAAGGATACTCTTTAAATATTAAGTGCCTTGTGTAGTTGAAGGAGCTTAAGCTTGTAGGGTTAAAGTCTCACAATTGTCACGTGTTGATGCAACAATTGTTAGCCGTGGCTATATGAGACATCTTGCCAAACAAAGTCAGGTTAGCCATAACTCGCCTGTGCTTTTTCTTCCATGCCATAAGTAGCAAAGTCGTTGATCCTGTCAAGTTTGATGAGCTGGAAAATGAGGCTGCAATTATATTGTGCCAGTTGGAGAGGTATTTTCCCCTTGCTTTCTTTGACATCAAGATTCAGTTGATTGTGCATCTGGTTAGAGAAATCAAATGTTGTGGTCCTGTTTATTTGCGGTGGATGTACCCGGTTGAGCGATACATGAAGATCTTAAAAGGGTATACAAAGAATCTATATCATCCAAAAACATCTATTGTTGAGAGGTACATTGTAGAAGAAGCCATTGGATTTTGTTCAGAATACATTGAGAAGGCTAAACCTATTGGCCTTCTTGAGTCTCAGCATAATGATAGAGTGAGTGGTAAGGGTTCAAGAGGACTGCATGTGATCACTCCAAGTCTAGAAGATTTGTTACAAGCTCACTTGTATGTCTTGAACAACAGTAATGAAGTTTTGCCATACATACTTAACATGAAGCTTTAGTCAAATAGAATAATCCAAAAATGTCAAAGAATTGGGTGTTGAAAAAGCATAACAAGACTTTTTGTGATTGGTTTAAAGATACAACTTTGGAGATGAAAAAGCTTCAGAAACATTAAGAAAGCTAGCAGATGGGCGTAAAAGAAATGTTATAACTTGGCAAGGATACGACATAAACAAGTATTCATTTTACACAAAAGCACAAGACGAAAAAAGTACAGTGCAGAACAGCGAGGTCACCCTACGGGCTGAATCTCAACACTTCGCAAGTGTGCATGATGTCAATCCCTATGTAGCTTCCATCCCTTACTTTGGGTTCATTGATGAAATTTGGGAGCTTAACTATGTGAAATTTATTGTTTGTGTTTTCAAATGTAAATCGGTTGACAACAACACCGGTGTGCGCATTGATGATATAGGATTTACGTTGGTAGACCTAAAGAAACTTGGTTACCACAATGACCCTTTCATCATGGCAAAACAAGCTAGACAAGTATTTTATGTGCAAGACCTTTGTGATGAAAGGTGGTGTGTGGTTCTATAGGACAAAACAATTGGTGTTAATGTAGAAGATGATGATTCATACATGGACACCTATGTTAGTCCTTTGTCCACACAAATCACTCCTAACATTGTTGGAGAAGAAGAAGCTGATGACTTTCATGCTAATCGTAATGATCATGATGAAGGAGAATTAGTTAACATCGTCTAATGTAATTTTCTATTTATATATTTGATTTTGCTAGATTGATTTACATAAGTCATACAGTTATTTTTTGTAATGTTTATTAACCCTGGTTTTTTGTATAAAGGATTAAGGCTTCTCCACCTGGCTCACCTCCTCCTCCTCCTTCAAACGCATCAGTTTCGTTGTCTGTCGTGAAGCGGACACGCAAAGCCACACGTCTACAATCCTTGTCTACTAGACCACCTGGTGCTGAGAGACCAGTGGTCCACGTTGATCCTGCTACCGACAAGGCCGACGGTCCCCACAGGAATAAATTAAGAACATATTTGGGGATTGTGGCGCGTGATAAGGTGGGCGTCACGTACGAGAACTGGAAGGAGGTCCCTACTGCTCAGAAGGACTTGATTTGGGAGGATATTCAGGTATTTTTCTTTTCTTATTTGATGTTCTTTAATTAATAGCCAAAAAATACATTATTGTAACAAATAAATCTTATTTGTTATTGTCAGGAGGAATTTGAAATCCCAGAGGCTTCTGACAGTAGGACAAAAAAGAAGTTACTTCAGACTGTCAGCGAGAGATGGAGGCAGTTTAAATCAGATCTCACAAGGAAATGGGCCCTTGCAGCTGATCAAGATGGTGTGGACGACACTATCTATGAGAAATAAGACATAAGCAAGGAAAAATGGGCCTAGCTTTGCCAGACTCGTAGAGATCCTTCTTGGGAGGTATGTACCTTGCCATTTAAGTTGTTTTTCAAAAAACATTAACTTTTTATAATTCATTCTAGCAATTTGAAAGATTATTGTTTTATTTTTGCAGGATGTGCAGAAAAAGGCACAGGCCATCCAGAAACATAACACTGCCCCCCACGTTTTGTCTCGTGGGGGTTATGAATATTTGGAGCAGAAGTTCCTGACTGAGAAGACCAAGAAGAAGCTGGAGGAAGCTGCACTGTCAGGAAGCATTGATGGCGTCATCGACCCTCCATCCCCCGTCAGATGCCACGTGAAGTGGAAGATGACCTGCACCAAGAAAACAGGAGAGATGACGATTGAGGTCACAAAGGAAATCACTGAGAAGATCGTAAGTCATTTTCAACTAACCATTAGAATTATATTTCTTTATTTTGTGAATGCCATGTAAAAATTTGTCTTTTCTATGTAGGATTCCTTTGAGGAGCAGGCGTCACAGGGATCCTTCGTCCCCCATGGACGTCAGGATGTTCTCACCACTACTATTGGACGTCCAGAGCACCCTGGACGTGTCTGTGCTGCTGGAGCCGGTGTCACCATCAAACAATACTTTGGATCGACTCCACAGACGTCCTGCAGCTCTTCCTCGCTGCCTCCTGAAGAATTGAAGCAGCTGACCCAGCAAATCAAGGACCAGCTAGAGGAGTCGATCACAGAAAAAGTGACTCGGCAGCTCATGGCATCGTTCAGCCAGATGCAATCCCAGTTTCAGTCCCAGATGCAATCTCAAGGACTTGCACTGCCTCCGGAGCCTTTGGTTGGTCCCTTAGGTCCTCGAGTAAGCATAAAGGAGAGTTTTTTTATCCCTTAGGAAACGATCCTGAGACAGCTGACTCGGACAGGTGCGGCTTGTATATCGAAGCAAATTCTGCCCGCCTGGTTGCCCTGGGAAGAGTTTATGAGGGGTCCACTGTTGTTCATAGCACTCATTTGTTGCCTGGCCAAGTAAAGGTGGGTGTGGAGGAGGTTAAAGATCCAGATGCTCCAGTTCCTATACCCACTGATGAGGTTTCCTTAGTGGGGCAGGCAATTCACGCCTTCCTTGCTTGACCAACACATCTGGTTAAGCCTTTATCACAGCAGGTACATTACTCTTACTATATGTTTCTTCTTTTTGATTTAATTCATTCAACGTGCTCAAAGACCTCTTTGAAATTGCATATGGTGGTCAATGTCTCAGCATATTAGTGTTACAGTTGTGGATTCTGTAAGTCATTTTAGATTACTTTTAATTACCTAAGTTATTTCTTTCAATTCATAAATACTTAACTTTGACTTAACATAAACAGGCATCTGACTGAAACAAGTATGCAAGCGGGGAATTTTGATCTGTATGGATTCCTCGAGCCACAGTCCATTCAGAGGTCTGGGCAATCGCAGTTTGAGGCTAAAAGTTACATAAAGAGTTGGATGTAGAGTTTAAAATGCGATGTTTACCTTGGAGCCTACCTGAATGGGTAAGTCACACAAAATAACTGAACTAAATTAATGTTTACTAATATACTAACCCATATTCGTCTCCACTACAGTGGACACTGGCAGATGGTGGTCATCTTACCCAAGGAACACCTAGTTGTCTGGTTTTGTTCATTGCATAACAGGCCAGACAACTACCTTAAGGGGATAATTAACAAGTCAGTGTTTTTTTCAATACATTTGCATTGAAATACCTTAACAACACCAGTTTTTAATTGTTACTCGTCTGGAACAGTGCTTTAAAAGGTCTTGATGATGCTCCACAGCCTAAATCAAAGGCTGCTGCTAGGTGGATTGTCGTCAAGGTGCGTCATTTACATAAAACTTCAACTTATATATACTTCTTATGTGTGTGTACACTAATTATTTAATTAATATCCAAATTTCATTATGTATTTAGTGTAATAGACAAAAAGGAAGCACTGAGTGCAACTATTATGTCATGCACTGGATGTCCACCATCATATTAGGAAGTTTCAGGAATAACTGGGAAACGATACGTTTATTTCAAACAAATTCGATTTTTTTTATAATTTGTATTACATTATTAACTTATCATTTATTTCATCATGCAGTATTTTAACGATCCTAGACCATTGGAGCTAGAGAGATTAAAGGCACTTTAGATCAAGTGGGCACAATATTATCTCCGAGTTAGAGCTCAGAGCTAGGATTTAGGGACATTAAGTTTAGCTTAGTTTACTTTGGTTTAACATTTTTGCCATTTCCTATGTTATTAGAATATCGAATTCATTTGTTGATAGTTGTTAATAATAAATCAATTATTCATTGTTTATTGTGATTAAAATTGCTTGAAAGCAGAATAAAATGTTTATTTGCTGTGAATTGGGTTTGAAATTGCATTTTACAGGTACAATTTTGGGTTTATTGTAAAAACAAAAAGTTTATATATAAAAAACTTGAAAACAACATCGGTTATTAATAAAAACCGATGTTAATATAGTAAACAACATCTATTATTTAGAAAAAACGATGTCAACATACACCTTAACATCGATTATTCAATAAACCGATGTTCGTTATTTCTAATAACATCGGTTATTTATACATAACCAATGTTAATATACAAACGTTAACATCAATTATTTATAAATAACCGATGTTATATATAACTAACTACAGCAAAATAAGTATATAGATGATGGACATTCACATCGGTATCGGTTTTTCTAGAAAACCGATGTTAATCTATTAGTTAACATCGGTTTTATATCGAAACCGATGTCAACGTTCATCATGTATACACTTATTTTGTTGTAGTTCTTTATATATAACATCGGTTATTTAGAAAACTAATGTTAGCATTTTTATGTTAACATCGGTTTTTAAAAATCGATGTTAACAATAATACATTCAACATCGGTACTTTTAACATTGGTTTTAAAACCAATGTAGAATGTCGTAAATAACCGATGTTGAAAGTGTATTTTCTAATAGTGTGATAGACGTGATGGTTTAGAACCCTCTTGCAGACGAAGATCTTTTATCCAAATGGGTGTAGATTGCACACAATTGCTAATACTAGAGCCTACTAATTTTTGTGCACATGAAATGACAGGTTAACAATATCGGCATTAGACAGTGTTTGGCCGAAGGAAATTGAATTGCAGCAAGAACAGAGCAGAGGTCATTTTCTCATACATTGCCAATAATAGCAGTTGATTTCATTACAAACCCAAGACACCTATGTTCGTGATACGGTTGTGCTAAGGTGATGACAATTTTAGGATACATGCTAATCCCAATGAAGTCTATTGCTCCTTCTAATACCTATTGGGCTGTGAAGGCTCAAGTGAATAAGATATGGAAAACAATTTACAACGTTAGTGGTTTTGTTTGATAGCCAGGTATCAACTTATTTTGTTTACATCTTATTTGAACAATACCTATGGAAAACTTTGTTTGCCTTACAGAATGTTCAATTTTTATATTATTTAAGGGTGAATTGATTGAAACATTTGTAAGAGAAGATATTTGGAATCTCCTTAGTTTAAATATGGAAGAAGAAAAGCTCTATATCTTGCACAATGTTAGTGTACGAAGGAACTGTGCTCATTTATGCTTGGCAAATCATGAACATATG
This sequence comes from Glycine max, assembly GCF_000004515.6. NCBI lineage: Eukaryota > Viridiplantae > Streptophyta > Magnoliopsida > Fabales > Fabaceae > Glycine > Glycine max. Next base: position 27,209,456 of record NC_038252.2, read on the forward strand.
CTTGAAATAACAAGATTCTCTGTTGTTACATCAATGGGACCTGAAACATTGAATCAACTATGTTGCTTGAAACCACTTCCATTAGAAGTCTAGTAAATCATCCGAAATTCCTGCATATTGCATAGGTATAGTAGTTGTGTTATTCTAATAGGATTTATTTGGTTATAATGTTATGAGCAAGTTTGTGATAACATTTGTTGGGTATTTTATGTAATGAAGACATAGCTGAGTGGATTTCAGCAATATCATCAGTGCAAAACTTTCTAAAAAATGGCACCATTATTCAAAGGATATTTGCTCACATCACTGATGGAGAGTATGATTCACTTTTCTTCAAATTACATTCTTTTAATACATAGTGTCTAATGTTCAATTTTGTATTATTGTGCAGGCATACTATTGAATGTGTTTTTTGTTATGAATATGTCAAAGTTATAATAGACTTAGTGAGAGATGGCAATGTTGATGCTCATTTCTTGGAAATTCAACATAGCAAACTGCAAGTATGTGTTGCATTGACTCATGGTAGGCATTAATATTAATGTTGAATGTCATTCTCGCTTGATGATACAACATACATTTGTAAATTTATTAATGTGGAATGTCGTTCTAATGAAACATGTGAAATGTATATTGAAACGGTGCCTAATGTGAGCATCATAATATTGAATCCAAACTTACCAACCATGTCCAATTTTGCAATAAGGTATACATTCGTTTAATGTGTATCTACTACAGTTGCAATTTTCGCCAAATGTGTATTGCTTTTGTCATTGGTGAAAGATGCATTTGTGTAAGATTAAAATTACATGTTCTATAATAGAGTCAGGCCTGAAAAAGTGTATGTGATTAATCTTGGACCAATTCCAAAAGATGTTTATTTCAAATTCCTAATTCTTAATGCCCATAAAAGGATTGCAGATTTGCACTTATTTGGATGGTAAGTGTTTTTAATCTTTCATATATAACCATTTAGTTGGATTGTTGAAGTTATTATTGTGGTCTTCACTAATATATACATATGGTGTTTTTCACTGTAAAGGAAGATTTGTGTGTAGTTTGGGCCAAAATCTGGATTCATGGATAATATGCCTCGATGGGAAATAGAAAATGGGCATCGATTGGTAGAATATAATGACACAAGGCATTACAAAATTGAAGTCATTGTTCCACTAATTCCCAGGTAAACATACTTAATTCATACCTTTCATTCTACACACAAATCATTTCATTTTAGGCTAACATGTGATATCTTTTTGCTGCCAAATTTTTAGGCTAAAATATTATATAATTAGTCCATGTCGTTATCATTTTTCCCGCCAATTTTTTTTAAAATCAGTATGTCACAACTACTAGGTGAGTTAGAGTTGATGTAACCGTGATTTTGAATATCATATCTTCAGTTCATTCTTAAAGCAATATAACTTCGAGAAAATTTGGCAATCTTCAAATATGAATTAACATTTTCATTTTATCATATTGTGCTAAGATATCTTCAGGCCATTATTCAAGCACTTTCATTTTTAGTTAACCATTCATGGAAGAAGAGGGTTCTATCACAATAGGTTATGCTAAATCTGCAAGATTAAAAAGAAAGCTAATATTGCAAGGAAAACATATATGAAGAAGTCAGAATAATAAAGCCAAAAAGGCACACATATTCAATGAAAATATAGGTTCTACGTTTGTACACTAATATCCTCAAGTTGTACTGTTGTTATAAGGTGTATTACTACATATGTTGTGAACACTGAGCTTTTATTATGAATGTCACAGGAACTATTAATGCAACTGGAACAAGTGGCAACAGTTAACAAACTTTTCAAATGGCATTAGCAGATACCACTAATTCTCAGCCAATCAGTCAACATGTGTCAACCAGAGAGTGGAAAACTATCAATAACATATTTAGCATTCATAGTAATTTGTACGATGACTTTGTGGCTGCATCTTCAGCCTCTACTGGACACATGGATAATGAAATCCTTGATCATTCCTTTGGAGCTCAACACGCAAATAATTCACTTCATCATACTAATGAATCATGTTTACATAAGAATGCAGAAGATGCATGTGACAATAATTTGAAATACTATATCAAATGAATTGCACATAAAGTAATACAGATATTGGTGTAACTGTTTGTGGTTATGCAAAAATAGATGATGTTGTACCAGATTATGAGAATGAACTATCAGATTGTGTTGATAATACTGTTGATGACATTAGCATAGGTTTTACTGATAGCATTGGCTTAGTGAAATTTAACCATAATGTAATCTGTGTTAACCTAAATAACATTTATTTTGTAGGATATGTTAATCTAGGCGACCCTTCTCAAATATGTCCATATTGCCAAGTTGCTATGTGGTATCAAGAAAGGACGAGGAAAAATAGAAAGCAAACTAATCCCAAATATAGTCTTTGTTGCAACATGGGAAATTTACAACTTCCTTTTCTCAAGAATCCTCCAATGCTTTTGCAACAACTACTATGTGATGATGAATCACACAAAAATAGAAATTACCAACAATATATCAGGGCTTATAATATGATGTTTACATTTCACTCTCCTGGGGCTAAGATATATACAAGTCTGCTCAAAGGAAAAGGTCCAACAATTTACAAAATTCATGGACAATCATGCCATTTGATTGGAAGCCTGTTACCAATGGCTGGGAAACCACCACAATTTTCCCAACTGTATATATATGATACAAAAAATGAAATTGAAAACAGAATTGGTGCAAGTAGGTAAACTGTGTTTTTTTGACTTTGTTTGCTTTGAATGGCTAAATGCCGTTTTTTATTCAGTTGTCACACAGGTAAATGATGGACCAAATTATTTAGTTTATATTACTGATGACATTTTTTTTAGTTGTGCAAGGCAAAATCTACTTGATTTAGAGCTTGTGTCGAAGTTAAAAGATATGCTTGATGAATACAATGTCTTTGTGTCGCAACCTACCCTTCGACGGGAGTATGAGGCAAAAAGCCAAAGGAGCATCTTCCAAAAAGAAAAACGCGTGGTAGTTTCCACCAACGTTTATTCAAGGAAAACGTTCGAAAAACAAAAAAGACAAAGGTATGCGAATTTTGAAAATGAGGGTTCGGGAGTTATTTAGGCATAGGAAAGGTATTAGCACCCCACGCGCCCATCACAAGGGACAACAACCTTTAATCAAGTGTGCAAAACATGATTTCAAAATTGTGTATTTTCCCTTTTTATATTTTTTAAGGTCAGCAAGGGTGTTGCCCTTGCTTCTATGTATCCTCAGGCGCGATGAGGAATTCATACCTATGTAGTTCTTTAAGTTTGAAAGTTTGTGTGTTAAATTGATTTTATGTTTTTTGAAAGATTGATTTTAATTGCGAACAAAAGTCGTTTAAGGCATTCGATCTTGAAACAATGTTTTAAATTTTGAAAAGCAGAGAGAATCATTAAGGCGTTGGACCTTGAAATGATCTTTTAAATTTGAAAAGAGGAGAGAGTCATTAAGGCGTTGAACCTTGAAACGATCTCAAGTGACTTTAATGGAGAAAAAGTCAGTAATGTGTTGATTTTATCTTGGTTTTGTTCATTAACTTTCTATCCCTTTGAAAGAAAATTTATAGCACAAATGATCAGTTGAAATTTACTTTACAAGAAGAAAAGATATTACTAATGGTAGAAGAATGAGATGAAGGTGCGCAAAGCAACAACAAGGACCCCTAAGGGTGCATAGACCGTATCCAAATCCTTAAAACAAATACTAACTGAATGACGAACGAAGAACACCGAATGAAGAATGATGTAGAAGTCGATTACGGTTGCAATTCGGTAGCGCCTCAGCCTTGTTTTCTCTTCTTTCCCTCTTCTCTCAATATCCTTCAATGTTAAACCTTGGAACCCTTTACTCAGCCTCCCTCATGCCTATTTATAGCAAAAAGGGAGACTTGGTGGACTTGCAGCTTGCCCAAGCGAGTTGATGCTTCACTCTGAAGTAACCTTGCTCGTTCATGCAAGCTTGTTACTTCAGCCCTAAGTTATTTGGGGGCCCGGGCGAGCCAAAAAGTAGCTTGGGTGAGCTAGGGCCCAGAAAAATGCCTGAAATGACCTTTTTGTCCCTCCCCTTGGGTATTTTCCGCATCCTTGACCAAAACATCGAATGATCTTTCGTTTTGCGCAGTAATTGGTGTCGAACAACTCAATTCGGCTAGCGAGAATCAAAATATCCATGAATGATAATCCCCAGACGAAATTAGGGTATGACACTTTGCTAAGTCTTTTAGGATGGCGAAAGAAAGATATGATAACTATTAGACAGAGAATCTTAACCTACAATTGATTGCAGACAGGAAAAAGGATGGAAGGATTTATAATTTGCCCACAGTTTTAGAGGTGATTACAAGTATTGTTGGTGTTGCAAATCAACCTATAAATCGAGACATAATACTTGAAAAGCAAAGTGGACGATCACAAAGAATCAATGAGCTTCATCCAGGTTATCTTGGATTGCAATATCCTCTATTGTTTCCTTATGGTGAAGATGGGTACCGTAATGATATCAATCATAGAGATATGGATGATTCTTATGAAAGGAAGAGAAACAGACTAACTATCAAAGAGTTCTTGTGTTTTAGGTTGCATTCTAAAAAAGATGAAGCACAAACTTTACTGAGGTCTAGAAGATTGTTTCAGCAATTCATTGTTGATGGTTATAAAATGATGGAAGCAGAACAATTATTGTTTACCAAAACCTATCAGTAGCAGCTACATTGTGTTCAATATAATACTCTAAAAAACTCACAACACCCAATTGAAAATTAGCATGCCAATTGTGGAAAGCGTATTGTCTTGGCTTCATCTTTTGTTGGTAGACGTAGATACATGGATCAATTGTACTTTGACAGAATGACCATTTGTAGCACTATTGGATTTCCAGATTTTTTCTTAACATTCACTTGCAATTCATACTGGCTTGAGATTCAACGATCTATTTCAGCTCTTAATTTATCTGCATAAGATCAGCCAAACATTCTAACAAGAGTTTTTAAACTGAAGCTAGAACAATTAATGTCCAACTGAAATGACAGAAAATTTTTAGGAAATATGCTTGCATGTAAGTTATCCATTCTTAATGCTCTTAGTGCTAAACTGATCATTGCATGTATACTTTTGATTAACCTATCCATCTTCCAATTGCAGATATTTACACAATTGAATTCCAATAGAAAGGTTTGCCATATGCTCATATCTTGTTGTTTCTGGATGCTGGCAGTAAGTATCCATCTCCTGTAGATATTGATCGTATCATATCAGTTGAGATACCAGATTCTATTGAACAACCACAACTCTATGAGTGTGTCAAGAAACATATGATGCATGGTCCATGTGGTAATGCAAAAAGGCAGTCATCATGCATGAAAGATGGAAAGTGTTCTAGATATTTCCCAAAAAATAGCAAGCTGAGACTATTGTTAACCAAGACGACTATCCTATTTATAAAAGGCGTAATGATGGTAAATATATTGACAGAAATGGTGTAGCACTAGACAATAGATACGTGGTACCTTACAATCCATACCTGTTGTTGAAATATCAGGCTCACCTCAACATAGAATGGTGCCATCAATCAATGTTTATCAAGTATTTATTGAAGTACATTAATAAAGGTTATGATCGCATAACCGCAGCTCTTGTGCCTGTTGAAAATGAAGATGGAACAACTGAACAATCTGTTAATGAAATTAAGCATTATCTTGATGGTAGATATATTTCTCCTTGTGAAGCTTGCTGGAGAATATTTTCATTCCAGATTCACAAGAGATCACCTGTTGTTGAAAGGTTGTACTTTTATTTGCCTGGTGAGAATTCAGTCATATTTGAAGATAGTGATGACATTGATGCCTTGCTATCCAAGCCAATTGTTAAAAAGTCCATGTTTAACTCTTGGCTGCAAGCTAATGGCATTTTCCAGCAAGCAAAACATCTTACAAATCTGCAATTCATAACAAAATTTACATACATTGCCAATAAAAGATGTTGAAAGCCATGTAAAGGAGGTTATACAATTGGAAGGCTTAAATGGGTGCCTCCAAGTACTGGAGGATTGTATTATCTTAGGATAATGTTGACTATGGTTAAAGGACCAATAACTTATGAACAAATTTGTACAATCAATGGTCAATTGTATTCTACATTTAGAGAAGCTTGCTTTGCTATGGGTTTCTTGGTTGATGATAAGGATTATATTGAGGCTTTAAGAGAAGCATTCCATTGGGATTTTGGCCAATTCCTTGAAGACTCTTTGTAACAATGTTGTTATCAAACAACATTGAGAGACCAAATCATGTATGGTCTGAAACAAGGGAGTGCCTAATTGATGGTATCCTTCATTAGCAGAGAAGGATAAGAAACATACCCGATAACATATATTAAACCATGACTTCTTTTTTTAGTTACAATTATTGTTCAGAACTTAAATACTCTATTTCTTTTTTGTGTCCAAAGATTTGCAGCTGGAAACTAAAGAGTTACAAATCTTGAAACATACTTTTCTTCTCTAACAGGTTAGCAAATACTGGTGTACTTTTTAATTGACTATGTAGTATTAATACAATATAAACAATGATGGCTCATGGAGTAGCTACCTTTCTTTTTTCATATGCAAATACAGATGAACAGAAGCATATCTTTGATACTATCATTAATGTTGTCAATAGAGGCACTGGTGGAATGTTTTTCCTGTATGGCTATGAAGGTACTGGGAAGACCTTTATGTGGAAGACAGCACTACATTCAAAAGGTGATATTATGTTACTTGTTGCATCAAGTGGGATAGCCTCGTTGTTATTACCAAATGGCAGAACTGCACATTCAAAATTTGTTATTCCTGTGCCTACATTACGAAACTGAACGTGTAATATATACCTAGGTATAGAACAGGCTGAATTGTTAAAGGCAACAAAATTGATTATACGGGATGAGGCTCATATGACTCATAGGTATTATTTTGAGGCATTAGATAAGACATTGAATGACATCATGTGTATGTCTAATTCTGACAATGTTCCATTTGGAGGAAAAGTTGTAGTATTTCGAGGTGATTTCAGGAAAATTCTTCCTGTCATTCCTAGAGGAAGTAGATTAGACATAGTGCATGCTACTATAGATTCCTCATACCTGTAGGACTACTATACTGTCTTGAAGTTGACAAAAAATATGTGTTTGCAGTCGAACCTCACATTGACAAATGCACAAGAAATCAAGAGCTTTTCCCAGTGGCTGATAGATGTTGGTGATGGGAAACTAGGCAAAGGTGATGATGGTTGTTATGAGATAGAAATTCCACCTGATCTTTTAATAACAAGCTTCACCAATCCTATTGAAGAAATTGTAAACCATACCTACCTAGATATCTAGAAGAAGTATAAAGATGAGGAATTTCTCAAATCCAGAGTTATACTTGCTGCAACAAATGAGGTTGTAGACCAAATCAATGACTATATCTTAAACATTATCCCAGGTGAAGAAAAGGAGTATTTCAGCTGTGACTCAATTGACATGACAAATGCTGCAACAATTGAATCTTTTGAAGCAATTACACCAAAGTTTCTACATTCATTGAAGACATCAGGAATACATGTGTTTCTTAGTTACTATGTGCAAAATTGTATCGTTAGTGTTACTCATTAAATAATTACTTGATTGCTGCATGAATATGTAAATTGAACTGATATTTTCATGAATAAATGCTTATCAAACATGAGGTTTCAATTTTACATTGAATGCATCTATACTTAATGCAATGATTATAGTTAGTGTCTTAAACAGATGTTGTGTAACTCAAGTGTAGTGTACTTTGTATTAAATTACTTTGTTGTGGGTAAGAGTTTGTTGTTCCTAATTGAATTAAAACATCACTGTTGTGTAACTAATTAAAATCAACTAATGTTTTGATGCAGCAACATCATTCAACCAACAGGTTTTAGTTTTACACTAAATGCATCTATACCTCAAGCAATCTTTATACTTAGACTCTCTCATGAAATGTTTTAGTTTATCACTTCAGTTGGTAAGGAATTTCTCATTTCTGCATTTCAGTTGCATGTTTCACAACCTAACCAAAATCCTGCATTTTCATTCTCCGCTGTATAGAGGTTGTCCACCCGTGTTGCTTGAAGAAATTGACTTCACTTGGTAAGGTTCTTTGTATATATCTGTTGATGCTCTGTGCACCATATTCTTTGTTGGTTTCTTTCTTTTTCGGTTTGTATTAAATCATTTCTTATGGTTAAAAGCTATAATTGTGTAATGGTGCTGATTTTAATTTTGAGTCATGTTATCTACAAGGTATCATCAATTTGCATATGTGATATTTGAACATAACAAACTTCATGTAACCCAGTAAATTAGCATGGCTATACCTCTGTTGTGTATATGATGACCAATTATGTTGATATAAATACATTTCCATAGCAATCAGATTAACATCATGTGCAATTAACTATAGGGTTATTAACAGATCATGAAATGTAACAGCTTCATGACATCTACTTTTTTCACAATTTGATACATAACAAAATTGACCTCAACTTCATCTTGCTAACCTTGCAGCATGAGTTCTTTATATATGGTTCATTTATTGCAGCTTCAGTTTAAAACTACATGTGTTTCTTAGTTACTGTGTGCAAAATTGTATTTGACAGTGTTACTCATTGAATAAATACTTGACTGTTGCATGAATAAGTAAATTGAACTAATATTTTAATCAATTAATGTTGTTCAAGCATGAGGTTTCAATTTTACACTGAATGCATCTATAGTTAATGCAATGTTTATAGTTAGTGTCTTAAACAAATGTTGTATAACTCAAGTTTAGTCTACTTTGTATTAAATTCTTTGTTGTGGTTAAATGGTATGACAGTGTAATGATGCAGCCTTTAATTTTCAATCATAATACATTTTTTCAACAGTTGGTAAGAGCATCATAATTGTGTAACCATGAGTTTCATATCCATGAGTTTCATATACTTTTTACACAAAATGTATGATAGTTGGTAAGGTTCTAACAGTTGAAATGACATATACTTTTTTCACAATTTCATTGAATACAAAAGTTGTCACAACTTGATTATCCTAACCTTGCAACATGAGATTTTAGATATGGTTTATTTGGTTTCATTTTAAGACTACATGTGTTTGTCTCTTTCACATTTCCATTCTATATCAAGCTCTTCATTAAGCAATGTTCCAAATAAATCATAGCAGCTCCTTATTAAGTAATTCTAAATTTGTCATATTAATATCCAAAATTGCCAGAACTTATGTACAAATTATTTTTTTCACACTCATGTAATGCCCAATCAGCACAAAATCGCTATCGACCCATACGTATTGCAAATTCATAATGACTTTACGAATTCATAATACGTATTAGATTCAACAATGCACTAGAAACGCTTCTAGCCACCCTGTCTGGTAAGAATGTCCAAACCCCTGCGTTATACTAAATGCATTTGTATTGCCACTCACAGACCCAATATTATGTTAGGATTAATGTTCTCTATATGCGCTTTCTTTGGTTATAGCCTAATACCAACTGTCGATAATGAAAACGGTATGAATAGTGACACAAAGACATGCTAATTTTTACCGAGTTTGAATTTAGGAAAAAACCATTAGGAGTAGCCAAGCGCAAATTATGTTAGCCAGGCTAATTGAATGGCCTAACAATTATTAGAAAAATTAATGTTCTCTGCATGCACTTTCTTTGGTAATCGCCTAATACCAATTGTCGATAACGAAAACAGTATGAACAGTGACATAGAGACATGCTAATTTTTACAACGTTTGAATTTAGGAAAAAAACCATTAGGAGTAGCCAAGTGCAAATTATGTTAGCCAGGCTAATTGAATGGCCTAACAGTTATTAGAAAATCAATGTTTGTCAAAAAATAGTTTCTATTTTACCCAATTGGTTTATATGAACATTGTGTAGGTAGTTATAGCTCTGTGTATCAAAGGAGTTTCATCATGCCACAAGATTATTTTGTCAGATTGGTATTAGCATTGTCTACTAATACATTGTACGAAGGCACTACCATCATTCATTTCATAGTTAATGGAGCATATATTTTTTATAATCATAACACTATGAAACAAAAAATAGAAAGTTGGCCACATTGTTCTTTTACCATTTGAAATTGCATTTTCAACAAATTATGATTGTTAATTAAATTGCATTTGACATTGTTATGTTATCATTATGTTTCAATTCATGGTATGCATAACTTTGGCCACATTGAACATGCAAAATAGGTGTGTGATGTACATGCTTATGTGACGCTAAGAATGAACGGGTGTTCATCATGACTACTAATTGAATGTTAATTTTGTTATATCATTGCATAATAATCTCTATTTAAATAAATACCGAAGATCATGCTTGAATGTGAATTTTGTCATAATTAACAAATGAAGAACACGAACAGTGCTACAAAATGGCCAAGATCATGCTGAAGGTCACGGTTGCATCAGAGGATATTTTAAACACTGTTAATGCCAAGGGTCAGGTCATGTTCATTTTGATTTAATTAACATATCATTTTTTAGTTATTTTGTACAACTGACTAACCAATTATTCTCATTCTAATGTTTTACCTATTCCAAATATAGACTTACCGTGAAGTTAATAGGTCATTTGTTGTGAGGTGGAAAGACGTGCTTGACCGTTACTGGCATTTGCTTGACAAGGATGAAATTTTGCATATCGTTCTCTACAATCAAGATTTAGACAACCCAACCATTGTAGTAGGGTGGACAGCACCGATGGATTTCTATCACCTGACTGGAGATCATCAAATGTCGTTAACCCATTATGGATGGTCAGAGTGTATTCTTTCTGACCATATTCAAGAGCAATAGTCATCCAAAATCATTCGCAAGATGACACTCATTATAACATCAAGTGCCAAATCCCGTCACTTTCAACGTGCTTCTCTCTTACTACAAGCATGGTAAGTTACTTTCCAATTTACTTATTCATTCAACCAATCTTTATCTGCCAAGTTTTAAATTTCATCTATTTCTCACATAAAGTTATTCTTAATATCAAGATGTTCCAAACATCATGTATTATTTTCTGAAAACCAAAGGCTAGACTTATTTGAATTTGGAGGACATTGCAGAATGTCGGATTGTGTCTAATCACTAAAGAAAGACAACTAAAATTGGAGTTGGATGAAAATATTTTTGTGAAACATAATCCTTCAAAGTTGGCATGAAAATTGTCTTCGAATTCCCTGATCTAATAATTAACTATGTTTTATTTTGATCATATTTATGAATTAAGTTTAATATTATTTTGATTTTTGTTAATATTTGTAAATTGACACTTTATTTTATGGGCGTGCTTGTGTTACAAACAATCTCTCGAACATTATGACTTTGTTAATTAACCGTCTCTTATATAATAGTTGTTTTACTATGTGTTGATCATAAATTTTTTACTCATATTCATTTTTGTTCTCAATTAGTTATACATCATAGTATTGTTGAGTGTTATAACGACATAAATATAATTATAGCCGCGGAGCGACCCGTGCGTACATAAGGGGTCCCGTACGTCTTGATACAAAAGGTCCATTCGAAGCGTAGAAATGTTTATTCTTCCAATTAATAATAATATTCCAACAAGGAAAAGGAAAACCAGGCACGCAAACGGAAGCAGAGCCCACAGAACAGAGGCCAAACAAAAACCAATAAAAAAAGTCTTTCTCTTCTTCTGTTTCCTTCATTCAATTCAATTTCAAGTCTCACCAGTTGAACATTGTTCTCTTCCTCTCGCATTGCACAATTGTTTCACGATCACCAACACAAATGGTGAAAGCGAAGCAGTCTCAGGTGTGGCTTCGGAAATCATGGTGGAGGGTGTCGTGGCCGGGGACGCTGACGCTGCTGCTGCTTCTGACGTGCTCGTTTCTCATTCTCATTCCACTTGCTCTCCGCATTCTCTCCACTCCCCATGTCAACTCCTCCTCTGCTCTCTCCAAACCCAACGATCTCAACTCCGTCCCTCGCAACACTCACGTGTATGTGAACTCTGTTTCTCTCTGCCTCATTCACTTCCATTTCGTTCGCTTTCTCTGATCTTTTTTATTTCTTTTTGAGCTGAAGCAGCAGCGAAGGTGAAAACAACCGGGTAAAGCGGTGGGTAGAAGTAATGTCCTGGGAGCCGAGAGCTTTTCTCTATCATAACTTTCTGGTCAGTTTTTTTTTCCTTTCATGCCTGTGGCTCCCTATTTAGCTTTAATTGTAATCCAATTTCAATGGTGTAATGGGTTTTGTATCTCCATAAAACGGATACGATAGATTAGAAGAGAAAGTATAATAATAAAGACAAAAATTAGATATAGTTTGTCACTTTACGTTGTTTGTTCTTTGATTAGAATTGCATTATAAATTATAAATGTTTGTATAAAAGATTAGTATATATTTTTTTTATCGATAAATATTAATGATTAATTTATTAACTTTTTTATGAGAGGGATTTGAATTCGGTATTCTTTTCTTTCTTCTTCTCTCTTTAACAGAAGTCAATTTTATAAATTCGATTGTATGTAATTGAAGTGAAAATCTAATTTTAAATGAAAAATAATACTAAAAACATTTAAAAAATTGCACCTAAGTTTTGCTCTGAAAACAACAATAATGAAGTCTATGTGGAGGTTATCTAAATGATATATAGAGCTTTTGATTGGTTGTTCCTATAGGTACTTTGCTCAGGCAAGAATTTGTCATTGTTAATGATCTTGTGCTTGTCATTGGATTTGTACATGTTAGACTTGTTAAGCAGGGATGTGGGTCTAGTTTGTCTGAGTTTCTAGAAAATTGTGAGGTGGAAAGTGTGAAGGAGAGTAAAAATGGAGTGATATGGCAGATAGTACGGAAGGTTTGGGTGTTTATTTATCGATGCTCAATAAGGGAGTTTGAAATCTTTTTAAACTCACTTTTTTATAGTTTTTTTTTTGGGGGGGATAAGCAATGATATTGATTTAGGTAAAGGGGTACCAAACCCATATAAAAAAAACAAGCAGCACCAAAAGTGAGGTTAGTAGCTATTTAGTGCCACCTACATTCCTGCACGGTCTTAGATAGATACTAACCACCCCTTACATCAATAATATAATTTGTATACCACAATAATCACCAGTTTGGGAAACACAACTCAGCTATCTTTCATGCATAAGACTGGGTTGATGTTCCACGGCATAAAAGACGAATTAAAAAAGATTTATCTTTCCCTTTCAGCCAAGACCACACAGTGAATAAATAGTGTTGCTTCAAAGCTTCCTTATCAAAAGATTTATCATGAAAGACACATTGATTTCTAAGATACCACGAACACCACACAAGGAGCCTCCGATGGTCAACATAGGACTATCCAGTTTTGCATGCATGTTGCCAAAAATATTGAGTAGCTTGTGGCGGGATCACCGTAATCACCACCTCCAACCGATACTCTAATGAAACCTCCATCATTTTTGGGCAGGAAAAGAAGACATGGTTGGCATTCTCCTCCTGTACAAACAAAAAGGACAGAAACTGTCATGGTTAGATAACATGACATCCCTCTTAATCAAAATGGACTTGGTTGGCAACTGATCCATGAGTAACCACCACACGAAAATTGTGACTTTTGTAGGTATTTTGAGCTTCCACAGGATAGAGTATATGGCATTATCCTCCCCCCAACTCACTTTTATCGTATTGGAGGAGTAATAAAAAAATTATGAAGTGAAGTACAAATAGTGTTTCACTTTGAGCATTCCCACATTTTTCTTATACAAAACAAGCATCAAGAATTTTCATTACAAATGTTCTGTTTATCCTTTTCCACTTGCAAGCCCGCGCCGTGATCACCAAAGGTGAAGTTTTTTACTTATTTATAGTCATGGTTTAGGAAATATTAGAAAAAATGGACTACCTAGGCTCACTTCTCTAAGTTATTGAAACGCGGTGTTATTCTAAATGGTTATACTGTGTTTAAGGCCTGTGTGCTCAATTGTAGTACTAATATTTCAGTGTCTCCATCTTGAAATACTGAAATTTGGCTGATTAATCTTCACAGACCAAGGAGGAATGTGAATATCTAATTAATACGGCCACACCAAACATGCTAAAGTCACTAGTTATTGATAATGAATCTGGAGAGGGTATAGAAACCAGGTTGGATAATTTCCTCCTTTATACTTTTCTGTCAAGTGTCCTTTGAGTTCATTCAATATTGAAAATAAGTATCTAATTATATTTACTTTTTTCTTTTGCATTCAGCTATCGGACAAGCACCGAATATGTTGTGGAAAGAGGAAAAGATAAAATTGTGAGGAATATTGAGAAGAGAATAGCTGATGTTACTTTTATACCCATAGGTATGTACTTTCTGCCTTTTGCCAGTTTTTCACGAGTTTTAATTGTTGATAAAACTAAGGATTCATTGCTTTTGTTAATTTTTTTTGCTTCACTTATGTATTAAAGTAAATAATGAGTGCCAAGAAGGCCATCCTTGCCTCCTGTACCCAAAGTTTCATGAACCTCCCTGGTTCCCCCTTGTGATTTAGAAAAGTCATAAAATTTGGGTTGTAACCCTAATAAAATTAAGAATAATATATACTTTAGGGAATAAATTTTTAAACTTTCATATTTACATTAAAAATACAATAATTTAATATAATAAGTTTAACTTTGATTGATATATAGAATTTTTTTACACTATTTGCAACGTCACCAAAAGAGTTTTATATTTAAGGTATGAGACCCTCTTATGTTTCAATGATGTCGAAAAATTGCTAGTGCACGGTATCGTTCAGTAACAATATCGTTCTTTTCACAGGGACAGTGTACTTTGTTAAGTGAAATTACAAATTTAAATAAAATTAAAATGAATTAATGAAAAATATTTTAAATAAGAATTGCTTGTGGGAAATTGTGAAATGTAAGATCAATAATAGAGAATGAAAGCGATTTATAACGATTAAAATTCAAGTTGTTAAAATTTTCTTGGATCGGATTTCATGCTATGAAAATAATAATTAATTAAATTACCCTTGCACTCTTGGGAGTTCCTATTAAAGATAAATTAACTTAAGATAACATTCATTCTTTCTCGGGACATACAGTGTATCTAACCAAATTGATTCCTACTCTCATGAAGACCATGTTTAATTAGATCCTGTAAACACCTAAGTTCCTCTAGGAGCTTAATCTACTCTCCTGGTTCTACACCTAAGTTCCTTCCTTTAGTTCCGAAATCATGGGTTCAGCTCTCACAGTACTTCCCCAAATCCCTATGATTAATGCAGGCCAATTTCATTCAACATAAATAAAGCAATAGAAAGGAATCAAAGAGAACAAGAACAACACAAGGATAGCAAAAAATTAATTCATCAGATGTTCATACGCTATGCCCAACCCTAGAAACAAAAAGGAATACTCAAGAAGATAACAAAACAGAAGATGAAGAGGATCAAGATTCTAGCTCTCTTCCTAGCCATCAAGCATCACAATGTGAAACTCGATCTATCCTAATGTTCAGTAGGGTATTTAAAGTTAATGGGCTAAAATGTTCAGGCCTAAATACAAATACAAATCTTAAAAATAATTAAAATTCACGTAAGTCACCCGTCACAATTGTTATCCATATCTCACGACCATGATCCATGTTTTCGCAAGCCGACGATTAGGATAGAATAAAAGTTTGGCACTAGTCACGGTTGTGATCCATATTGCGTACTCCAACAATGTGAGTAATAGGTGTTAACTGTATCTCAAAATTGTAAGACTTCTCAAGGCATCTACAAACTCCAATGATCCATCTCAATTTCTCGAAATGCCTCACTAAGTTGCAAAAAGTGGCCTTCTACTCTGAAATTGGTACCTAAAAATACAGTAACACCTAAAGCGCAACCAATTCCATCAAAGATAGAAAAGTAGAGAAATTAACTAAAACTAAGTCCTAAACGCCACAATGTACAAATAAAACTAAATGAAATGCAATGCAAATGGAATATGAAATGCTACGAATCAGGTAACATATAATTGGATGACAATTTCTTAATAATTGGGTGATATTTAAGGTAACATTAGAATTCATAAAATTAATGATTGCAATTTAAAATATTTTTAATTGCTTAAATGGTCAATCAATCACTTTAGTTTGTGAATTATGCATTTGTCTTTAATGAATATTTTTGTCAGCATGATACTAACTTCTGTGAATTATTTGGAGTTCAAGTTGTCTATGTGCTTCATTATTCGGCTTAAAATTCTTTGTGCATTTCTAGGCTTTTCTTCCCTTTATGAAAAGGAAACAAAAATCATGCAAAAAAAATCCTTGAAATCACATCAGTGATGAGATCAATATTTTTTTAGCTACTAATTTGCTTTATGAAATTGAAATATTAATTGAATGGATATGTAAAATTCTAGATTATGCTTCTTTTTTCAATGAGATATGTTTGAATTTGTATCAAACCTAGACATTGTCATTCTTGGACGTTTTGCCTTTGCTTTGTTTAAAGCAATGGACCGTCGTGTTGTCTGACTATTTACTCCATTTATATATGAAGTGCAAAAGATAAGAGATATTTTAAAACTAATTTTCCACCAAGCAAACAAGATGGAACTTGTTTAGTTCTCTTTGCCTTTTGGATGATGCTTAGATACTATGTTATTTTTCATTATACACTTAAAAACCACTATATAAGTTGTATCCCACGATATGCAGAGCATGGTGAACCACTTCATGTTATCCGTTATGCAGTAGGACAATATTATGAACCTCATGTCGACTACTTTGAGGAAGAATTTAGCCTTGTGAATGGGGGTCAACGGATAGCAACAATGTTGATGTACCTGTAAGTGACTTCAGTTGCCTCTTATTTGTTAACCTCAATTTGTGTTGGATATGAAAACAAATGCTCATGCAGTCCAATTTTTGTATTCTAATGATACAGTTCAAATGTTGAAGGAGGGGGTGAGACAGTGTTCCCAATTGCGAATGCAAATTTTAGCTCTGTGCCTTGGTGGAATGAGCTTTCTGAATGTGGACAAACAGGACTTTCAATTAAGCCAAAAATGGGTGATGCTTTACTTTTCTGGAGCATGAAGCCTGATGCAACTTTAGACCCATTGACTCTTCATCGTTAGTTGCTCTTTTTATTTATTTATTATTTCTTAGTTGTGCTATGTTTAGAAGGTTTCGATTTTAGAGTAGATAAATTAACAAGCATATCTATTTTTATGATAATTTTCAGGTGCTTGTCCAGTGATTAAGGGTAATAAGTGGTCATGTACCAAATGGATGCATGCCAACGAATACGAAACTTAAATAGGCATTACTATAGGTATCTATCTCCCATTACTTGTTCTTACTGTATTAACATAAATATAACTTTGCAGTTAAGGTTAGACAACAATGTTTATTTTACAATGTTTCACATTACTGTTAATTGAGACGGTTGTACATGCCAAAAATATGTTAAGAGTGCGTTTGAATAAAGAATTTTAATTGATGAAAGTAATTTATTAAAGAATTTAAATTTTTATAATTTAAAATTCATTGTTTTGATATTTTTTTATGAAGAATTTAAATTTTTGGAATTTTAAAATAGGATTTTAAACAACTAAAAATGTGAAATTTCAATTTCCTTATAAAAGGTGAGAAATTGAAATTTTCTTCTTAACGAAAGAATTTTCTAAAACATTTGCATATTTTCTTTATAATTTTCATCTTCTCTTCCACCCGAAAGTTTCTGAAATCTTATTCTCGAACTTGCGACTCTTCCCTCAGGCGACGATCCTCTTCTTCAACCGTTTGAACTCGTGGAGCATTGATCGAGTGTGGGCATAGGGGGACACATAGAAATGCATCCGCAAGTCAAGGGAGCAGCCGTTGCTATCTATCATGCGACGGAGGTGCTCGCCGGCGCGAAGGGACTGAGTCATGCCTTGTGTCGTTGACTAAATGTTGTGGTCGAGTGTGGTGGTGTAGGCCATCTTGTCGCGATTCTCCTACGACTTCCTATGCCGCATATTATTCTTGTCTTTGGAAGCACACCAATCATATATTTTCTCATCTTTACATTTATTTTCTTTCACTCTCACAATTTTAATTTTTTTTATTCAAACATAAAATTTTGAAAATAAAAGAATTTCAATTGAAATATTTAAAATTCTTAGAATTTAAAATTTCTCATAATTTAAAATTTTTTTATCCAAACACACTCTAAGAGTGTTTTTTTTTTTTTGTATTTTCTTCCTTGTTTCCTTTATTTCATCATTTTCTTTATTACGAACAATTATTCCCAGGATCGGTTCGAAGGTGGATGGTACAGGATCCACAACTAAAATAGGCTAAAAAATAAATAAAAAATATATAGTCATGTAATAATTTTTTTTAAAAATTATTTAAACTTTTATGATTAAATTAAAATTATTATTTTATTTCAAGATTTCTTTTGTTTAAATAAAGATGTTTAATCTTATTAAAAAGTATTATTATATTAGTTGTTAGTTTCTTTTTTATGTATTATATTCATAAGTTTATATTTAATTGATTTTTAGCTCATAATGGCATATTAACGTGTAATTGATTTATAATAATAGACTTAAATTATTTATATTTTTAACAAAATAAGAAACACACAAAATCTCAAATTATAAATGAATAAAACTAAATATTAGTATATTAATAAAAAACTACATATAATATTTAATATGATATGATATTTTGTCAATAGATAATAATCAAACTAAATCATTTTCTTCCATAAGAAAAATATATAATTAAATTAAATTATGAATATATAAATAAAATTAAAATTATTAAAAATTTGATGAATTTTTGGTCCGCTTGTCTATTCTATCTTTTACAAGAAAGGAAATAAGGAGAGTCAAACTTTTCACATTCTCTTGTCATCCCTATGTATAAATATTTATATTGAATAAATACTTTAGAATAAATTGAACAAAATAAATAATAATATAATAGTAAATTAAATAAAAGACTTGATATATCATTTTAAGATTTATTAAAAAAATCTTAAAACTATGTTACTCCATAATGTAACCATGCCATTTTTAATAAAAATATTATTTTTCTTATATTATATATTTTTATATTTTCAAATACATAAATATAAAATAATCAATTTAATTTCGTGTGAAACATATTAATAAAATAAGTGTCTTTCTCAACCTTGTTTGAGAGCTTTGTTTCCACTGCCACGGTTGAGGCTGGTGGTTGGCCAAGGGGGCGCCTTTACACGGCGACTCAGGGAGAAGGGCATGCGCCGCCACATCTGCCACACGCCACTTTTCCACGATACCTACTCACCGACGACCACCTAGATAGACTTGTCAGAGCCTCTCCAATTCGTTCCATTGGAGTAAATAACAAAGCCTTGTTAAAAGTTTCAATATCTTTCAAGCCTTTGTTTTGCCTTTCAAAATCAACTTTTCTATTTTCTGATGTAAAACACACCATTTAATACAACTTCTCACTCAACTTTTTCAAAATTAATTTTATCCTAACCCTAAACCAGACAGACACTGAAAAGCTCTAATAACCCCAAACTAGCAATAGTGTCTAATTAATGAAAAGTGAAGTAGCGTGTTAATTTTTAGAAATATTTTGTTATTTATAAATTATTATTTTATTATTCTAAGGAATTTGAAATTTTAAAATTATTCTACATATCTTTATAGTGTCCTGAATTTTTAAAAATATATATTAATTGTGTTGGTAAATTATTATGTTATTTAAATTTCAAAATTTTAAGAACTATATGATATTTTCAAATTGTTATGTAACTTAAATTTTAGAAAATATCATAAGTTTTGATATAAAAAAATATACTGATATTCACAGATAGGGACAAATTTACGGAATTTAAGAGTGGGTTACGACCCTTTCCTCCTTTATTTTTTTTCATAAAATTATACAAATTTTAATTATTTTATTATAAATATTTGTTTGTAGATTTAGATATATGTAGTTTTACAGATTTTTTTATATTTTAAAAAATATATTATACATTAAATTTAATTTATTTCATAAATATTAAATTGTTTTTAAATTTTATAAAATTTAGTGGAATGAATCTATGTAATTAATGAGAAACTTTAATGGACTGCAAACACGTGATTGATAATGACTCTAGCAACAAGACCCATTTGTCAGAAGTTGGTATCATTTTGCAAAGATGTAGGACTATTCTCTCATAGGTAGATATCAAATGGATTATATAAAATTGGCATGCCTAGTAACTTATGTGTGTTATTTGAAACGTCTCATTCCCAGTAACCCATGCATGTTATTTGAAATGTCTTGGTAGTTATATGCTAGTAAGGGTCTTTAAATTCCAAATAAATTCTTTGTAAATCGATAAATTGATTTAAAATAATAATAAAAATATTTAACTAAAAAAATCTAAAAAATTGTATATTTTTTATAATTTGATTTGATTTTTGAATCTTATTATAAAAAATCAAGTCAAATTGAACAAATTTATATTATAATTATATTGATTTTTAATGTGGAAATTATAATAAGTATTAAATAATTTATTTTTTTTGTTTTATAATCAAGATGAATATTTTATTTTTAGATA
Organism: Glycine max; assembly: GCF_000004515.6. NCBI lineage: Eukaryota > Viridiplantae > Streptophyta > Magnoliopsida > Fabales > Fabaceae > Glycine > Glycine max. The sequence goes on from NC_038252.2 coordinate 27,230,111, forward strand.
TTAAAAAGATGTACTAATATTATAAAAAATATATTATTAAATATCAAATGATACATAAATTATCAAGATTTCTAAAATCGGATCGGTAACTAAATTACTAAAGACATTGGTTCAAAGTTCAATGATTTAATCATAGTTGAACCAGTTTCAATAAACTAATATATATATTTTTATTTTTAATATAATTCACTAAGTCATATTAAATAAAAAATAACAGTATATGCATAAATTTAAAAAATTAAAAACAAACCTAACTTAAAAGTTTCATAATAACTTATAACTCTCATAACTCAAGTCATAAGATATAACAAAACTACAAACCAAATCCAATAAATCATAATATTTAAGATCAACATTATCAAATAAAATTCATGAGCAACTACAACTCTAAAAAAAATCAACTACAAGTAAAAGTAGTTGATATAATTTTCAATCATAAATCATAATAATCACCTAGATTGATTCCATCACACTCTGATAAGGTTGGAATAACATTAGATTCTACACCGATCGAACCACCACCATGATCACCACTTTCAACTTGAAAGTCCATATTGTCAAGATTTTTATCACCTATTTAAATAACAAACAATAAGATTTTAACTCCAAAACAATATTTAACAAATGAAACATGTTTAATAAATTTAAGCAAATAACAATAAGTCAATAACCTTCATTATTGGCATTTGATGCACCAAGTGTAATTGCATTCTCATGATACAAAGCATTCTCAAGGTCATTAATATCAAGCTCAGGAGATGCTTCTTCCTTAGTTACCCAAAAATCAATTTAGTCAATTGCTTCAAAGTCAATAGGACATAACATGTCTTTTTGTAGTGATTCCTATAATCAAGCATCACAATATAAAAGCAAAATTCAATTATACTTAAAAGAAAGTAATAATTAATAAAGAACATGTTTATAATGAAGCATCACAACATAAAGAAATGTTTATACCTATTCTTCAAAGGCAAATTATAAGTAACATAAATCAGATCATTTAATCTTTGTTGTTCTATTCTATTTCTTCTCTTACTATGGATGTGTTCAAAGACACTCTAATTTCTCTCACATCCAAAAAGAAGTTTGACTAAGGATACGAACCACCAACTTTTTCAAAATTGGAGCACTACTTCCAAATAATGACCACCATTGATCATCAAGAAATGTAATTACTAATTAGTTATATGATCATAAAACATAAAATATACAAAAACTATTTAAGTATAAAATATAAATACAAGTTAGTGCTTACTAGGCCGGATTGTGTTGCTTATAGGAAGAGCACTTGGTCGATCAAAACTTTCTTGTCGATCTTGATACATCTCCATCTCACTAATGACTTGAGTCAGGTTCTCACACAAACCTCTTTTTTCAAGTAAATCAACAACTGAATCGATGACCCTTCTCTTATTATTAAACTTCTCATTGTACCTGAATGCATGATTAAACCAATAAGTTGTTGCATGAAGTTTGAGCTTTAAATGCTTATCCCATTGAGCCTTAATAATATATGCATAAGGTTTATGCATCTATTTCTTTCTTAAACATCTCATTTATAGCATTTATTTCCCTTTGCATGCCTTCATAAACATAAGAAAGAAAGGGTTTTTCATCTTCGTCTACAATTCTTAGTAAACGAATAAGGTAAGCCACAAGCTTTGTTATCATAAAATAATCATTCCAAAATTTTTGTCCACTACCAAGGCTTGCAAGTCATGCTTGTGATCATTAATACTTTTTAGTGTAAGAAAAGTAGTAGCAAACCAAGTCACTCTTGGACGTACAATTTATGTCCAACCTTCTATTTTCCTTAATGAAGATAAGAGTACCATGTGATTATATACAAACACAGTTATCTTGGAAACCTTTGAGGCAAGGTCTGTAACATGAGGCGACCTAGCAATGTCCTTCAAAAGGAGATTCAAGCAATGAGCAACACAAGGAGACCAAAAAATGGTGTCATATTTTACAAAACTAATGTTAACATAAAAATGACAACATCGGTTTTTAAAAAATGATGTTGTATAGTAAGAAATAACAAAAAATGAAAGTGAAATCTATACAAATTAACATCGGTTTTTACAAAAACCAATGTTGAGGTATACCTACAACATCAATTTTGATTAAAAATCGATGTTGATTTGTACTACCCAACATCAATTTCTCCTATTGCAGGTTATTTCCATCTTGCCAGAATTATCTTGTTTAATTTGCTCTATGGTAAGGGAAGGTTTGGGGACTGAAGGTGTAACCTTGTCCATGACCCATTTTTCAGTAAGAGTTACCTCATCCCATTTTATAATTTTGGGGAGGGAAACATTAGCCTTTGTCATATAAGTGATAAACAAAGTTGTCTCTCCTTTTTATGGTTTGAGAAGAACTCTCGATGCACAAGTGTTCATGACTTTGTACCGGATTCTGTAAATCAAGGCTGCTAGAATTGAACCATTTTTTATGTCTAGGCCATGAAAGTGGATGTTAAGGAATAGAGAGTCAAGGATGTTTTGATCCATCAGACTCACTGTTTTGTTTGGATAACAATTGAAATAGACTGGTCCTTGTCCTAGGCTAGTTTCTATGTCCCTATTAAAGAATCTTCAAATTTATTGTTCCTAATATCTCTAAGACACATCAAAACTGTGGCATCTATGCCCATGTCAATTAATGGTTTGATTGCCACCTGGACACATCCTATGTGTAGATATTTGTATTTTCTGTTATGCTCAAAAATTGAATTTTTGGATAATAAATGAAATTTTTCCCCTATGTCTTTTCCTAGAGGAATGTTATTTTCTATAGTCCTAATTACATAATCAAAACTGTGTTTGTTTTTAATTGCCTCGGGAACATGTAATGTATCTTGAGGGATTTCTGGGATGTTCTAGTCATCCATGTTTTGGTTTATATCCTCGAAGCGGACTTCTTCGTCGAAGAGATTGTGCTTAGGGTGACCTCGTGGGTCTGATTGTCTTGCTCAGTGAGCATATTTAAGTTTCTTGGGTCTGAGGTTGAGGATGACGATGAAGAACTAGAACGGAAAGAAATACGGGAAAGCAAACGCAAAAGACGAGACATGATAAAATTCATGCTCCAGTATCTTTGCCTTCATTTGATTCCATAGAAAGATTTACATAAGGGTATATGTTACTAAATTTCCTAGATCTGGAAAAAAAATTAACTTTTTTATATTCAATACATTTGAACCTCACTCCCATAGCCACTAGTATATTATGTCTTAATACTTTATTTAAACAATACACCTTAGCCTTACTGCTCTTTCTCAACCACGAGACTTACTACTACAATATCATTCAACTAAAATATCAGACTGTTGTACTTCTACGAATACTGTTCAAACACATACTATACAAAACATTTATTGTTCATACTTCCAAATCCATAAAATTAGTATACATATATCCTTACGGATTACATTCCTACTTTCCTATTAGGCTCTGATACCATAGATCAACCAAAATTAAGACCTTCTCTCTAATTCATATTGATTTTGTGTATCCTACTTCTTTTCTATCCGTAAGGATATATGTATACTGTTTAATCCGTAAGGTACAAGACTGCCTTCACGGTTCCTTTCGGGCAATATGAATGGAATATTATATCATTCAGTCTGAAGAATGCCCCTTCAAAATTCCAAAAAATCATGAATGATATCTTCAATCCATATTCAAAATTTTTCATTGTTTATATTGATGATGTCTTAATTTTCTCTCAAACCATTGACCAACATTTTAAAGACCTACATACCTTTATTAATATCATCAAACCAAATGGTCTTGCAGTTTCAAACCAAAATCAATCTCTTTCAAACAAAGATCTGATTCCTTGGTCACAATATTCACTAGGGAACAATTATACCAATAGACAGGTCAATAAAGTCTGCCAACAAATTCCCAAACCAAATCTTAGATAAAATCCAGTTACAAAGATTTCTAGGGTGTTTAAATTATGTTGGTGAATTTGTACCATACTTGAACAACATTGTCAAACCACTACATGATAGGCTAAGAAAAAATCCTCCTCCTTGGTATGATATTCACACCCAGGTCGTTAAGGATATTAAGCTCAAAGTTCAATCCATAAAATGTTTGTATCTCCCAATTCCGTAGGCATTCAAAATTGTTGAAACAGATGCATCCGACATAGGTTATGGTGGTATCCTCAAACAAAGAGTCAATACCCAAGAAAATGTCATTGCATATATATCAAAACATTGGAGTCCTGCACAACAAAAATATTCAACTATTAAAAAAGAAGTTTTAGCAATTGTTTTGTGCATTTCAAAATTTCAATCTAATTTGTTAAATCAAAATTTTGTTATCAAGGTTGATTGTAAATCAACCAAAGAAATTTTACAAAAAGATGTAAATCATCTTGCCTCAAAATAGATTTTTGCAAGATGGAAAACAATTTTAAGTGTTTTTGATTTCGAGATAGAGTATCTCAAGGGCACTTCAAACTCTCTACCTCACAATCTTATCTATGAATTCTTATAGAAAAATTGTCATGCCACCTAAGGCATCTGGTGCCTCCTTGTGAGGAGGAAGAAGTAGTGGAAAAGGTTTCAAATTGGCTCTACCAGAGCCATCCCAAAAAAGTTTCACCCTCAAAGATCCTGGGTCATCACCCAGAAATCAAACAACAGAAGGGTCATTTACCCAACTTGTTGAAATCAAATCTGAGTCATCCACTCAGGAACTTCAAAAACCAAACTCAAACAAACCAAGGCTGACTATGCCTTCCCAATGAAACACTTTGGCCCTTCAAGAAATTGCCTACAAACTCCAAAGAAAACTTCTCTGAATAGATGATGAATCTGAAATTGATTAAAACCTTAATCCAAAAACCAAAGCATTCAAAAGTTATTTGCAATACTCCAAAAGAAAACAATAATAACCCCAAGCAACACCAGCCCCAAAACCTTCTAACATTATATTTCAAAAACAAATTTTCAACTGTTTTGCAGATGGAGCCAGAATATTGGGACAAGAATCCCTTTAAAGCCACAAAAGGTTTCCTACTGGATTCCATTTCAAACCAACAACAACAACAAAACAAGAACCTTTATGAATTCATTTTAATAGATTCAAACTCAGTATCTATTAAACATTTCAAAGACCCAAAAACCCTTTTAAACACTCATTCTACAATCCAAATTTTAAAGTTTTACAACCTAGACATTTTGGATCCAACTAAATGAATACAAAAAAATTTTATACCTTTTGATCCAATCAGTTATACCTATTGGGACTATATGGATGCTTGGACCAAAATTTTTTGCCATCAAAACAACAAATACAAGCACTCGTGGTTAATCTACTTCAAGACTAACACGATATACAATTTTCCAAATTGGTTCCTTCAGTGGTGGGACTTTTTGGACCAATCCCAGAGATTTTTCCCGAGCAGGTTCAACATGGATTTTCACAATTCAACATGCTTTTTAACTTTGAAGAATCACGAATTCCATCAAACTTAAAATATTTTTCTAGTTTTGCGCTTTCCTAGATTTTTTCCTGGCAATACATGTACAACAAAACAGAAAACAACAAGCAACTTCCATCCTTGCAAAGACATGCATTTTTCAAGTGGTGGAATCAATTTGACACATCAAAAGCAGAACCAAATAAGGTCAGAATATAGTTTAAAGTTCACCCAAAATTCCTTAAACCAGTTGATTAAGAGACTTCAATGTTTCTTGATAAGAAATCCAAGCTAGTCGCTTTCCTAGCAGGATCAAGTCAAAGGAACATCTGACCAAGAACTTAAAAGAAGTTCTTCAATTACTTCAAAACCAAGAAGAAGGAGAGTCTTCATCAAATAAAGAAGACGGTAATTCAACAAGTTCTTCTGATGATTTTTACCAGAACAAAGATGACTGCTTTGGTATTAATTTAGGAGAAGATTAAATTTTGTTTGTAAATTGTTTCTGTAGAAATAGTTTAGGTTACATTTACTTGAACTATAGCTACAATAAATTTCAAGTCTATAAAAGGAGTCCTTGACTACACTATGAGACACCCTTTTACACTGATAGTTCGGAGAGAAGTTAGGGAGAGAAGCTCTGAGAAAAAATCTTTGTAAGCTTTTCTTTCTTTTGAAATAAATTTGTAGTTTTCTCACCCCTGCTCCTGACTTCCATTTTAAATAGGCATGGCAATGGGTCGAGGTAGGGGGGTATTGCATTTCCCACCCCTGCCCCCAACTTTGTAATCGATTCTCAACCTCACCCCTGATCCCCGTCGGGGTTAAAAAGTACACACCCATCCCTATCCCTCCCCACCCCTTGCTAGTATTGATTAAAATTAAAAAAAAAAAGAAAAATACTATAACTTTTGTTATTCAAAAATGGGGCCAAAATTCAAAATATGGGATCATAATTTAAAAATTACAAAACCAAATCAATCAATTCAATTAAAATCATAAAATTTGGGTATTACATAAGGAATTAAGGACTTGCATATTTAATTTATCCCAAAATACAATATCATCTAAATATATGTTGTCCCAAAAAAAGTAGCATATGATTCTATTTAGCAAAAAATAGAGATACTTATATACTATGTTGGTTGTCCTTCAAGTTCTAATTTAGAGAAAAGAGAAAACTTAAAGATGTTTCATTCCTTCAAGTTACATAATAATAAAAAAAAGAAACAATTTACATTGTTCAGCAAATAAATTTTGATCATTCCTCCAAATTAGTGACACATGCACCCATCATTGCACTTGCATAAAAGAAGAAGAAAAAATTATAACAAAAGTTTCTATTATACAATAACAAAATTAGAAATTCAGAACATTGTTTACCTTCATCATCTGAAACCATATCTTTCATTAAAGTAACACATTTAGCAATAACTTTATAGCTCATAGAACCTATAAAAATACATTACAAGTATTTGTTTGTTAAATAAACACAAATATCAATTTAACAACCTATATGAATAAAACTTTACCAATATTTTCAGCACTCCACGACCAACTTCTAGCACACATTAAAGCCTTTAAAGTAGTTCATTAAAGTCGACTACGATGTGGGCTAAATATTTGACCACCGGTGCTAAATGCGGATTCTGAAGCTACGGTAGATACCGAAATAGCTAATATATCCTTAGCGATTGCTTGAAGTGTTGGATACTTGACACCATTAAACTTCCACCACATTAAAATATCAAATTCAACAACTCTTGGTAAAACCTTTTCTTCTAAATAGTGGTCTAACTCTAATTTAACATAAGAACTTCTAGCCCTTTTTTTCTTATAATTATCAAACTTAGATAATGCATCACCAACAACTTCACTACCAGTAACATCACCAACAATACTACCAAAAGAGTCTTTGTTCATTTTCATTTGGTAATCAGAAACTAAGTCATAACACAATTGTTGAATTTTTCATGATAATACTCAAGCAACTCCATCTTGTACCTAGGATCTAAAATAGTGGCAACTCTCATCACATTATGAATCACACCCCAATATTTATCAAATTTGATCATCATATTTTTTCCATTTGTTGAATAATTGGGTTAGAAGAGGTAATCCATCATTTGATTGGCAACTTAATCTCACATATATTTGGAAAATACAAATTAGCACTTGGATGTTTAGTAGAAGAAAACAATTCAGTGATAGTATTGAACAACTTCAATCTCCCACACACATCCTTTGCAAACTTCCATTGTAAAGTACTTGGAAAACAAGTATATTGAGACTCTTGTTGCTTTAATCAACAAAATACATCCTTATACCCTATGACAATTTCAAGCATTTTGTAAGTTGAGTTCCACCTAGTTGGACAATCTAAGGCCAAATTCTTAGTGTAAGGGATTCTCAATTGTTTAGTTGTTTCCTCAAATTTTCCCTTCCTCTTAGTTGTTATTGTCCAATATGCCACACTATCCTGAATCTTTTCTACACCTTATTTCATCACTTCCAACCCATCTTTTACTATCAAATTAAGGATGTGTGCACAACAACGCATGTGAAGTAAAGACCCATCCTTAAGAAAACTACCTAAGTGAAATTTATCCTTAATTTTATCAATTATAACATCATTTGTGGTACAATTATCTAGGGTGATAGTGGACAATTTTGTGTCAATGTTCTAATCCATCAAACAATTAGTCAATACATTGCAAAATCTATCACTTGTATGAGGAGCAAGAACATAAATGAACCTAACATAAAAAAGAGAGATATAATATAAAAAACAATATATATATATATATATATATATATATATATATATATATATATATATATATATATATATATATAATCATATTCAATCATTTTATAAAATATAAAGGCCTAATAATATAAAAATTTCAAATGATTTTATTACCTCAAAATTTGACTTTGTAAGTTGATGAGAATCCTAAAATTTCCCAAATACAAGGACCTATGACCAGGAGTAAGACCAAACAATCAGTGGATACCCTCTAACAAATGATAGCAGACATACTTAACAAGGCCCAAGTGAAGAAGGATGAAAACCCAGAGACAGAGGCACTACTAAGAATATTAATTGTTGTTGAAGGCCTAGACTAATTTGAAGGCCCATGCCAAATATGTTCTTTTTTTATTTTATAATTTTTTTCGTTGTAATTTTGGCCCAAACTGATTTGAAGGCTCATGTCTATTTCTATTTTTTCATTTAGATACACTATATGTATGAATTTTTTTTTTTCAATAGAAGGACTTTTGGCATTTGATAGAATTTTGTGAGAACTTCTTTTTGGGTTCCTCGCTGAACCAATATCGGACTTATCAAGGTAATCCTTATGGCGTCAACCCTGACTTATCTTCCCTCTCTGGAAGTGGCGTCATCAGAAACTCTGTAACTTGTATCAAACGATCCAATCCTAGTAAGGATCACATCATAAGTTCCAACAGCCATCAACGTAATGAGCTGTAATAGTCATACACCCCTTCTTCTAATTGGTTGAAGTCCACATGTTTGATGTAATGGCCACTCTTCCATCAAGACTATCCAACAACTTCAAAGATGTTGCTCATTCATTCTCATAGATTTTCATTATATCCTTCTTAATTATGTTTCTAGTAGGAACCTAAAACACAGGTTGAAGGGCACCAAAGTATCTCATAAAGCCAAGGTGATCCACAATTGATAGTGCATACTCATGCATAATAATTGCTTTTTTGAGCTCTCCACTTGCACTCTTTGCTTCATAAGTTCTCGCACCCAACATTTGCTTTCCTTGCACGACCTTAGGTGTAAGAAATGTGTGGCCCTTCATCTCTCTCATAAAATCTTGTATTGAACACAAATCTCATTATGCTGCCACAAATACTTGGTTCAATTTTTTGATTTCCCACCAAGAAGTTTCTTACAATACTTGCATTCAACCTTGTCCACACCATTGACTTTAATTTTTTAAAATGCTGCCAAATCTTACTTTTCAACCTACATATTCCTCTTTGCGCCTCCACATTATTAACTTCATCTTCATGAGGTGAAGGAGTAGGATCAAAATTAATAGGTGAAGGAGAAGGAGTAGGATCAACTTGAATAGGTGAAAGAGTCTGATCATTTGGTGAAGGTGAAAAAGTTTGATCAATTCATGAAGGAATACGACAAATTTCTTCTGGTGAAAAACTAACATCTTTCATCACTTTCCTGAAAAGAAAAAAAAGTTAATATCATAAAAAGTTTTTCCAAACAGCAAGTAGTATGATAAATGCTAAAAGTACTAAACATGATGAAAGCATATGATTCTATCATTAATACTATACAAAAAAAGGGTATTTCCGATGACACAAATCCATCGGAGTATGTTGATGGATGTTGTCTGATTTTGTCTGTGTGCACTAAACGCGCATATGTTGTTTTGATAGCTATGCTAAGCCTGCACGTTGCGCTAAGTTAAAAAATATCTCTATTTGGGCTAATCGTACAAGTATAGGCTAAGCGAGCCACACATTCTTGCTAAGCGTGCCTGGTTGCTAATTTGCAAGAAAAATTTCACCTACAATTCTCACTAAGTTGAACAGGCGCACTAAGCCCAATGATAACTCTAGAATTCTAATTACGTTAATTGGGCTTAGCATGCAAGTCTGGGCTTAGCGTGCACTTCGTATTGTTAAAATAAATCCTTGTTTTTTCCCAAAAAGCATGTTGAACACTAAAACAAGACAAGATCCATGTTTAATGCATTTATAATTATAAATTATAACTAAAGCTAGAAAAGATGACAAGTTTTAGTTTCACATCACGACAAATTACTAATTAAGGATTCACATAAACACCACCTATTTCTTTCACACCAGAGTAGACATGGAAAAACATGGTTCCAAGTAGATAACACATGATGAAATAGCCCAAATCAGAAGATAACAATGACTATAAGCACTGTAACTCACAACAGCGAAAGAGCATTTTCAACCATTCAATGTAGTCCTTTAAAACTACAATTTTATGAAAACAAGTCTTCTCATGTTCTAACATTAGAAAATATCTTACTATTAAGCCATGGTTGTTGCTCACTCGTGATATTCTTTGAATCTTATCTATCACAATGCAAATGCAGGAATGAGCAACTATGCATTTATGGAGAGCTTCTCCTTCGAAAGATCATTTCATTTCCAAACATCAAGCCATAATAAATTAAGGGCAACAACATCAAGTGAAGCACACACAAAAAAAAGAATCAAACTTCTTTTATTTATAAGTTAAGATGAACTTACATACCTCACCTCACCTTACATTTTCGAGAAGTTAAATAAGAAAGTTTCTGTAAAAGTTAAAGTGTGTAAATTGATTTTAACTTATAAGAGGAGTTTAATTCATTTCATTTTACAACTTCGTAATGCATAAGGGCATATATAGAAGATTCATAAACCAGCCAAACAATAGGCCAACATTTTATAAACCACTAGCCTTTTGCCCGTGTCGACGCCCGGGCTCATACTCATATTTGAGTATTGAAAAGTTGGAATAATTGATATTGAGTTACATGTAGGTAATAAAGTATGATTTTAAGGTAACATGTTAATATTATATATTGTTTAGAATAAAAGAAATGATGCACAATAAAAAGATGTGAATCAAACAATTACATAATTGGATAATATGTACCTCACTAAGTCATGAAAGATCAAGAACACTAAATCATGAAACAGAGGCAGAAAAAAGATTTGAGAAAAAAATATAAGTCAACGAAATAAGTTTATAATTAATCAAAACAAATCATAAATTGTTTAGTCAAAATTAAAAAGAAATTAAAAATTTGTTTGATACCCAAAGGTATTGAACTTACAACATTAACAAAAATATGAGAAGAAGGCACATGAAATAATCTCTAGGATGCACATGACTACTAGTGCTAGACCGTGCCTTCAAATTGTTGACTGTATTTTTTTTTTTTGTCTTCTTTTTGATTGAATCTCCTCCATCATAAATTAAAGAAAGCAATACACACATAAAAATTACTGAGCATAAACCTTTCGTCCATGTTTAATCTACAATTAAAATTCATAGAACATTACAGATGGTAACCGAAATCGTACAACATTAATAAAAATGTGAGAAGAAGGCGCATGAAAGAACCTCTGGGATGCACATGACTACAATCAGATATTAGTAGTGTTAGACCGTGCCTTCAAATTGTTGACTGCATTTTTTTTTTCTGTTCTTTTTGATTGAATCCCCTCCATCATAAATTAAAGAAAATAATACACACACAAAAATTATAGAGCATAAACCTTTCGCCCACGTTTAATCTACAATTAAAATTCATAGAACATTACAAATGGTAACCAAAATCTTACAACATTAATAAAAATGTGAGAAGAAGGCACATGAAAGAACCTCTGGGATGCACATGACTACAATCAAATATTAATAGTGTTAGCCCGTACCTTCATATTGTTGACTGCTTTTTTTTCTCTTCTTTTTGATCGAATCTCGTCCATCATAAATTAAAGAAAACAATACACACACAAATTATAGAGCATAAACCTTCCATCCACGTTTAATCTACAATTAAAATTCGTAGAACATTAGAGATGGTAACCAAAATCTTACAAAATTAATAAAAAAAATGTGAGAAGAAGGCACATTAAAGAACCTTTGGGAATCACATGACTACAATCAAATATTAGTAGTGTGAGCCCGTGCCTTCAAATTGTTGACTGCATTTTTTTTCCTTTTGATTGAATCCCCTCCACCATAAATTAAAAAAAGCAATACACACAAAAATTACATAGCATAAACGTAACAGAATATGCTTATTAATTCGAAAATTATGATCATTTCCATATCCAATCATAATATTTAAATTTCATTGTTAAGTACCTATTAATTTGAAATGAAAACTAACAAAAATACAAATAAATATGCTTATTAATTAAACGTTAATAAATTGACAATGATTATGTTAAAAACAAATATAAAATTGAAGCTGATTTGAATAATATGTTAAAATTGATAGTGTAATATTTTAAAAAAAATTGATTGTTAAGTACCTAGTAATTAGAAATAAGTCAACGTCTAAATTATGTTTATTTCCATATCCTAACAGAATATGGTCATTAATTTGAAAAATATGATTATTTCTATATCGTAACATAATATTTAAAATTGATTGTTAAGAACCTATTAATTTGAAATGAAAATTAACAAATATATGAATAAAATATGCTTATTAATTAAACGTTAATAAATTGACAATGATTACGGCAAAAACAAATACAAAATTGAAGTTGTTTTAATAATATGTTAAAATTGATACTGTAATATTTAAAATTAATTGTTAAATACCTACTAATTAGGAATAAATCATCAACTAAATTATAATTATTTTCATATCCTAACAGAATATGGTTATTAATTTGAAAATTATGATTATTTCTATATCCTAACATAATATTTAAAATTGATTGTTAAGTATCTATTAATTTGAAATGAAAATTAACAAAAATAAGAATAAAATATGCTTATTAATTAAATGTCAATAAATTGACAATGATTACGGCAAAAAAAATACAAAATTAAAGCTATTTTAATAATATATTAAAATTGATACTGTAATATTTAAAATTGATTGTTAAGTATCTATTAATTTGAAATAAAAATTAACAAAAATACGAATAAAATATGTTTATTAATTAAACGTCAATAAAATATGTAACGTTTAATATTTAAAATGAAAGTTTTCTCTTCTATAAAAGATACATATAATTTAGAAAGAAAAAAAAATAGAATTTGTTGGATATATGATTACACTTCATCTTTACATGGAAATTTATCTGTATTTTTATAATTATTAAAATTCCCTTACTGCAAACACTATAAACTTATTTAAATTAACTGACTCAAACAGATTTGGTTACAAAAAAGATGAATGCATGATTGCAGTCCATCTTTAGATTTAAATTTATCACTATTTTCATAACCATTGAAATTTACACTGCAACATATTTAAATTAACTTTATTTTAGTATAACTTTTCATTCAAATTAATTTCAACAAATCTGGAAACATATCAAGTACTCGTAAGTGAGATAATATAATCGTATTAATATCGAATGGTTATAAAATTCTATTAATCTATGATTGTATCTAAAATAATATAACCCATTTTTATTATTATAATAATAAATTATTATATATGATTGTTATTATAAATTATTATCATTAATTATAAATGTTGAACCACGGTCTAGAAGGCTTTGTTTTTGTCTCCAATCATGAATTGACAATATTAGTCTAATCATTTTTATTATTATAATAATATATTATTATAAATTATTATTATTAATTACAAAAAAATATTTTTGTTTTTATTATTTTTATTTTATTATTGTTATTAGATGTAAGGCTTTCACTCTAACAGTCACACATTTGAATTCAAAATGGGATTGGATGTTCAAAAGTAACTGCAGCGGCGCATTTTTTTTTTTTTTGAAATATTAATTCATTGGAAATAATAAATGTTGATTGACATTGACGAAAATAATAAATGCTGATTGACATTGACGAAAATAATAAATGTTGATTGACATTAAAGCAGCAAAAACGTAGAAGACATAAAATAGTATGAAATTGAAGGAAACAAAACGCAGAAGCATTAAAAGTAAATTATTTTTATTTTTAACCTGTATAAGCACAAATGCCAAGAATATCTACAACAGAGATTTTGTACACATTGATACGTTACCATGATAAGAACAGAATTGGAGAAGATTCAAGATCACTCGTGAAACTCAAAGTTAATTATAGTAATACACGTCATTTTTTGCAAGTAATACATAGATGAACACGGTAAAGAAAGGAACTCAAACATGGAACACAAAAAAGATAAAAATAAGTAGCGAATGCAACACAAAGATCCATATTTTTCCATATTGTGCCATTAAGGTAGAACAACGACAATCCAACTATGTTCATCTCATACCTATGAATGGCGTCCGTTTCCAAGAAATTCAACTGCAATCCAACACAAAAATAAAAGAAAATAGCAAAAGTGTTGTCAGTATATAGAAAAGTTAAAGATGATGAATAAATTAATAATAACAATTGAAGTATAATATAATAAATCTAGGCAAAAAATTCGAATCTGACCAAGCAGGAGGAACAACAAAAAATTTCATCTTTAGTACTGCGAGGACAAACAAATAAAAAAAAAAACAAAACCCAAAAATCAAAAATCGTAGTGACAAATCCAAGCAACAGGGATACATGATCGCAATTCATCTTTAGATGTAAATTTATCACTATTTTCATAACCACTAAAAAATGCATTCAAATGCAATAAGAGGTAAAAATAAAACACAGAAGAAGACGGGGAGGAAAAACGAACCTGTAATCTATCAAACATACTATGATCTATGGCTTTTGTCTTGCAAAGGAAGTAGAATACTCAACCACGGTTAGATAAGACTGAGGAATACAAAAAAATCCAATCTTTTGTACCGACAGAACCCAGAAATCAAAAGGAGAAATGAAATACATCACAAACTTGTCCTCCAAATGCCGAACACTATTTGTTGTCTTTTTTGTTGCTCTCGTTGAGAAATTTACGTTGGAGAAGTCTCAGGAACACAAAAAAATTAATCCTTTATCCTGTGAAAAGTCATCATAACCCAAAACAAAGACAAAAGATGCAAAAAAATTGAAGCTTTTGTGTTGCAAAGGAAGAACAATAGTCAGCCACGGTCAAATAAGTTGGATGAACACAATAAAGACTGGGGAACACAAAAAAAATTCAATCTTTTGTACCGACAGAACCCAGAAATCAAAAGGAGAAATGAAATACATCACAAACCTGTCCTTCAAATGTCGGGCACTATTTGTTGTCTTCTTTGGTGCTCTCGGTGACAACTTTACATCGGGGGAAGCTCAGGAACACAAAAAAATTTAACCTTTTTATCCTGTGAAAAATCATCATACGACAAAACAAAGGAAGAAGACACAAAAAAAATTAAAGCTTTTGTGTTGCAAAGGAAGAACAATAGCCAGCCACGATCAGATAAGCCCGAGGAACACAAAAAAGACTGAGGAACACAAAAAGATTCAATCTTTTGTACCAATAGAACCCAGAAATCAAAAGGAGAAATGAAATACATCACTAACCTGTCCTCCAAATGCCGGACACTATTTGTTGTCTTCTTTGTTGCTCTCGGTGACAACTTTACGTCGGGGAAGGCTCAGGAACACAAAAAAATCTAACCTTTTATCCTGGGAAAAGTCATCATAACACAAAAGAAAGACAGAAGACGCAAAAAAATTGAAGCTTTTGTGTTGCAGAGGAAGAATAATAGTCAGCCACAGCCAAATAAGCCCGAGGAACACAAAAAAATACAATTTTTTGGACCGTCAAATAACTGCCAAATCAAGAAATCATGTGAGAGAAAACAACGGGCAAACCAAGCAACAACCTTTAGGTTTTTTGGCCAAAACAACCAAATGAAAAAAGAAAACGCAAAAGGATAGTCTTGAAAAGAACCCAAAAATCATTTTCCGGCCAACCCAAGCAAAGAACTGTCAAACCAAGCCAAAAAGCTTCAGCCTTTGGGTTTTCCTCTCAGAAGAGAAAACAACCAAGCAAGAGCCTTTGGGTTTTTCGGCCAAACCAAGCAACGGAAAAAAGAAAACGCAGAAGAATAGTTTGGAAAAGAACCCAGAAATCAATGGGGAAAGAACCAAGCATATGAAAAACCAAAACGCAGAAGGATAGTCTTGAAAAGAACCCAAAAATCATTTTTTGGCCAACCCAAGCAAAGAACTGCCAAACCAAGCCAAAAAACTTCAGCCTTTGGGTTTTCCTCTCAGAAGAGAAAACAACCAAGCAAGAGCCTTTGGGTTTTTCAGCCAAACCAAGCAAACGGAAAACCAAAACGCAAAAGAATAGTTTTGAAAAGAACCCATAAAAAATAATTTTTCGGCCAACCCAAGCAAACAACTGCCAAACCAAGCAAAAAAGCTTCGACCTTTGGGTTTTCCTCACTGGAGAGAAAAGAACCAAGCATCAGCCTTTGGGTTTTTCGGCCAAAACAACCAAATGAAAAAATGAAACACAGAAGGATAGGAGACAAAATAACCCATAAATCATTTTTCGGTCCAACCAACCAAAGAACTGTTAAACCCAGGAAAAAACCTTGAGCCTTTGGGTTTTCCTCAGTGAGAGAAACCAACAAGCAAACCAAGCAACAACCTTTCAATTTTTTGACCAAAACAATAGGAGAGTGATGGATTCCCTCATTCCCGTCCAGCATTTGGAGAACAATAGCACAAAAGCATTATCTTGGATTACAGTGGAATAAGAGAGAATGAAGAAAGGGTAGGAAAAAAAAGAAAGAGAATGAGAATGGGAAACGGTGGAGAGAGAATGAAGAACAAGTAGGAAAAAAAAGAAAGAGAATGAGAGAGAGAATGAGAATGGGAAACGGTGGAGAGAGAATGTGTGTTTGTAAAATAAAAAAACGTAAAAAAAGAGGACAGATGAAAACGCAGCATTTTTACCTTCACTGTAGCATGATGTGACATTTTTGGGCGTGCGTGAACGACATCACGACATGTGGCCACTCAGGGCCTTGTTTGTATAATGATAGATGATTGCTCAAATTCAACAAGTCTGATTGGTTCCAATTAGATTATTGATCTATTGACTTTATTGGTTCAATTTAACAGAAGCCAAAAACATTGGTTGTGAGAAAAGGTTTGCACATCAAAACCATGCAATTCCAAATATGTTGAATCATTTTAGCATTAATGGGAACAAATCAAAAATAGATGGAAGAACAAAACAAAACAAAAGAAAAGAAACATGAAAAATCAACATTTTCAGAAGAAGAAAAATAATAAAAGATCTGGAGTCTGATGTGATATTCATTCCACTTTGCAATTGTTATATAATAGCTATCAAATAAAAATGTCATGACCATGTTACCTTGCATTAGCAAAAGGGTATGTATGGGTATCATCGTGTAGATCCAAAAACTGAAAGCCAAAGGAAATCCTTCCCGTAATTCTACTTTTCTTTCTAAGAAAATTAAAAGAAAAAAAAGATAAATATGAAACCTACACTCATGAAGATACTAACAATACTAAAAAGCAACACATTTCAGAGAAGAAAAACTACCAAAATCCAACACAGAATACGAATGTAAGGCAGAGAGAAAAGGAAAGAAAAAAGGGAAATACCACAAGATGCTTCGATTAAGAGAACATGAGGCTTTGACCTTGACGCCGACGAAGATAACTAAGAACAAAAGGGAGGAAAGAGGATTGATAATGAACTTTTTAGGCGCCGATGAAATGTGAATTAGTGAGTGCTAGAGTGAGAGAGGTAGAGAGAATATTACAACAACTGAGGAGGCTCGATGCATAGAGTTTTAGGTTTTAGGAATTAGGTTTTTAATATTTTAATACATTATGTATATGTAGGGCTTTTTTTTTATACTTTTTTATGTTATTTATTAAGTGGCAGGGTGGGTTTGGGATCAGGGTCGGGGTCGGGGCGTACATCGGTAATCCCATACCCGCCCCAGCCCCCACTTTTGGTTATCAGGGAAAACCAATCTAGTAAACTTAGTTTTTTCCTTTCAAAGTTGGGACAGGTTCGGTTCTATCCCCTCGAGGCTAGGTTCTAGGTTCTGCTGTCATGCCTAATTTTAATTCCACTTATTTTTTTTCATAAATGTTTTCTCCCTTATAATTATCTCATTTAATATTTTTATCCAATTTCCCTCATATAATGGCAACTTTTTGGCAGAATATCTAAATCTTCTTCCTCTCTTTTTCCAATGTTTTATCTAGTGTGTTTTTAACGTGCCTCATGGTTTCTATAACCACTTGAATTTGAATTATGCCTCTCTCTATATATATATATGAATAAGGGAATGGTAAAAATGTTTTCCCCAAAATAGCTTCCTTTTTCCTTTCATTTGACTCTTCAGTATAATGATGAGAAGCTAAAGGTATTGTTGGGCTGACATAAGTATTTTCTCTAATCTATTTTGCTAATCTTTTTTTTCTTCCTTTTTACAACTTTAACGTTTTCTCCAAATGTCAAAGTTTTCACAATCGGTCTTTTGATATACCATTATGAAAACCTATTTTTTTTTTCTCCAAATGTCTATTCACAAATGATTCTGCCTTGCAACCTTCATTATTCTTCCTCCCAGCAGTGTTAATGACATCTGTGAAAAAAAAATATTTTATTTTTTATGGCAATAAAGTTCCCCCAAAATAGCTTCCTCGTTCGTTCTCTATTTGGTTGATTATGGGAATTTTAAAATCCCATTTTTCAATAGCATGTAACCATCAGTGTATATTCTTATATCTTTTAAAGGGAACATGATTGAACTTCAAGATTTTGTTATTAAACTCTCTGAACAAGCATTTAATGATTTTGCAGTTTACTATAATATCTTTTTGTTATTGGGTTTTTTTTGCAGCAAAATCAATTCACATAATAGTAAGGTATGTTAAAAAAATTATGATATGCTTATCTATTTTAATGTTAATTTGTTTAAAAGTAGATTCTGATATGTTTATATCTTATAGGGTTTGTTTATAAATTAGATTTTGATATGTTAATCTTTTGTCTTTATATGGTTATCTCAATCTAATTGGTATTAGAGTATATGAATTATATTTGAATTTTTGATATGCTTATCTATTTTAAGGTTTGCTTGAAAAATATATTTTCATATGCTTATCATCATATAAGGTTTGTTTAAAATTAGATTATGATATGGTTATAAGTTATCATTATCTGGTTATCTTACCAGTTTCATTTGTGAAGCCAGAAAATATCCTCAAGCGGGAAAGCTGGGCCCTAACTAGGAAACATATAAACCCTATCTCACCTTCCACCACACATAGATAAGTCTCACATCAATTATAGCAAAAAAAAATGCTCTGTTGTAGTTAATTAGTTGACTCTAAATAGCGATCCCATCATGACCATCGCCTCATCCCGATTCATAGTTGCATATAAATACGGGTTCCTAACTATGGAAAGGTATAGTAGACATAACACACCATCTAGTATAGGGATAACAATGTAGCGGGACAAACACAAGTCATAGTCATCCGCTACCTGCCCCAGTGAATAAAGCCTTGTGCCCTTTCTATTACCCATGCGAGTACCCATTAAATGGGTACTTGTGGTTTTTTTTTAATATATATGGATATTTAAAAAAAATAAAAGTACTTTATTATATTTTTATTTGTTCTAATATTTCCTTTTATTATTTATAACTAAAATAATTAAAATATTCTATAGAATTAAAAATATCCACGGATAATTCTTAAGAAATAAAAAATTTATTTGGTGAGCTCCAAAAAAATTTGTCTAAAAAATACTCTCTAATGTATAAACTCAAGTAAAAATATACTAAAATATAAGTCTAAATAAAATTATACTCAAAACATAAGTACAAATAAAAATATATAAGTATTTCAATGTTAATTTCTATAAAAAAAATTATTAAAATGGATAACAGGTACTTGCAGGTAGAGGTACCATACCATGGTATCTGTACTCGCCCCGTTAACTAACGGGTAGTGAAAATACTCATACTTATTACCCACAAATACCCGTTAAAGATTCTCATTTTCTACCAGTTGCATATCTTACCTGCGGATATCCACGGGAGCATATTTTTTTGCAATCCCTATCGAGTTGGTGTCTTTATGTTATAGCTTAACAAATGCAAAACTATTAATTTATTTATTATGTCATACTGTGTACATGTTAGAGAAGCCAACCTTGACCCATCAACATATACCTTAGAGCATCTATACTAGTTAGTATGTCCATAATCCTTGTAGCATTATTGATAGGCTTCAATGGTGGCATATTTCGTCCTTTCCAAAGTCATGGTGCAATATGATTTGCATATAGGATGTCAACGCATAGTGATCTGCATGACCTCTTTTATAATGGGTCTAGTACTCCATTGATTATGCTCTATCCGACTGCATCATCCTATGAATCTAGAACCTTGTCAACCTTAACCACAACAACAACAATGAAATCAACAAGAAGTGACTTGTCATCCTAAGCCAATACAGACATATATCTCCATTAAAGATTTTATAAACTTATTTCAAAAAAATATTATTTTAATAAAATACTTGTATACTAATTCTTAGGTTAAAATAAAATATAGGTCCTCATATTTCCCTTACTATATCATATATATTTATAAGTTTAAAATATAAAATAAGTTTTAGCATTTTCGACAACTATTTCAAAATTTGTTAAGAATGAAATAGCGATTGAATGCTCGTTATGCAACAAAAAAGTGTTATTATCAAGTGACGCAAACTATTTGGTCACTGGTTTGTACATAATTAATGTCAGGGACAAACCAAAGTTGATCCTTAAGTCAAATAAAACATTGGCCACAAAATCAGTCGCTATAATTTCTTTAAATTTGATTGAAATTTAAATCACCTTGCGACCGAAATAGTGATCTGCCACCCACTTTTCAGTTGCAAATATGGTCGCTGTCTATGACGAAAATTTCTATTGTTTGTCACCAAGATTATTCAGCTAATGTCAGTAGCTAATCATCATTTTTCTAATAGTGATATAAATCTCAAATTTAATTGATAATCATGTAACAACTTCCTTTGGCCCCGAATGTTATCTTTAAAATGTAGGAGTGGGTTATGCAAACGGTTTCCTATTGTTTTTACTTGGTTAAAACACTTATTTTCTTTACAATAGCTTAAATATTTGAGTTTCCATTAATTAACAACTTTAGAGGAAAAATATAATTTTTTTCACATTCTAGAAAAATCCCTTTGAGGTCACCAGTTGAATTCACGTGCATCAGCTAAAAGGTTTCCTCAACGAATGAGTTTCGTGTCTGATATGTCCCTTAGTTACCTAGCTTCTTAATTGAAGGCTCTCTAGCCAAACAATTAGCTTTCAAACTCATCTCAACTCATTCTGCTTCAACTATTATGCCTCAATAGTCATTTCTCAACTACTAGTAACTTAATTATTACTGTTACATTTATCTTAACGTTTTTTTTTGTGTTAATAGAAAAACAATAAAATTTCTCTACTGTTTCACGTATTTTTGCTACAAAATATGAAAAAAATAACGAAATTAAAAGAGGTATAATGAAAATACTTTTAGCAACATTATAATACGTACATTTTTGGGCTTTTTACCAAATGGGGACAATTTTTTTTCTTTTTTTCATTTGAGGTTGATTTTAAATTATTACTGAAAATGGAATAAGTCGTAACAGGTGTTATCACTTCTGTGTTAGAAGTCATAACATCTGTTGTGACCTTTTTTTTTATATACTTTTCTGAATTAAAGTCATAAATTTTTTTATCACATCAGTTTAATTTTTTTATTTACGATTTCAAAGTCATATTTGTTTTTTTATCTTACAACTTTAAAGTTGTAAGTTTAATTTTTTTTTTATATTTTATAACTTTGAAGTTGTATTTTTTTTATGTTTAATGTTTTTTATAAGGTTGTATTTTCTTTTGTTTAGCTTTCGATTTTTTTTAAAAATTAAATAATTTTATTCATTTAATTATTAAATAAATATTTTTAATTTTACTTGTTATTAGTTTTATTTAATATCTTGCATATATTTTGTTATATGATTTTATATAATATGTTATATGTTTTTTTAATAATATTTTATTTAATATATTTTGTATATTTAAAATTTAAATAATTTTTCAATAATTTTATTGAATTTGATTTGTTTTGTAAATGAAATAAATAATATAAAATACTTAAATTTTAAAAAAATAAAATTTAAAACACGTTAATTTAAAAATTCAAGACATTTAAATGAAAATTATATCTTTTTTTTAAAATAATCTTAATAATTATTCATACATATAAGTAGACAACTAATATAGTTTTTATTTTTTATATTTATCATTAATTTGTATTGTTCATTTTATATTAATATATTATTTTGTTTTTAACTTAACAACTACTTTTATTACTGAATTATTAGATGTTGTTAATAGTAAAAAAAATTATACAAAATAAATAGTATTATTTCATAAATTATAAGTTAATATTAGTAACAAAATATTTTAATATTTTTTAAAAATTTAAGTATTTAAAATAAAATAAATATTAAAAATATATATATTAAATAACATTATGTTAGTTTTTTATTTCATTTAAAAAATCAAATTCAATAACATTATTAAAAAATTAAATAATTTTTAAATATATTAAATAAAAAATATTCAAAAACTATATAAAATATTAAATAAAAATATATAAAAAATTTATATAAAACCATATAAAAATATGATATTAAATAAAACTAATAACAACTAAAAATAAAAATATTTATTTAATAATTAAATAAATAAAATTATTTATAATTTTAAAAAAATGAAAAGAAAATAACTAAATAAAAGAATTCTAAAACAAAAAAACTTGAAACCTAAAAAAAACGACTTCATAGTCGTATAATATATAAAAAAAATTAAACTTATGACTTCAAAGTCATAAGATAAAAAAAACATATACCGTTATAAAATCATAAATAAAAAATTAAAATAAAATCATAAAAATTTTTAGGCAAAATTATATTTTTGGTCCCCCAGTTTATTTTCAGTTTCGAATTTGGTTCCCCAATAATTTAATTCATGAATTTGGTCATCCTATTTTGTAAAATCGTGCAATGTAGGTCCCCCAGGTCACAATTCAACGTTGAAGGTTAACAAGTGATGTTGACTGCCAGATGTTACGTTCTTATTGGATGATGATTGTCACGTGTTATATTTTGATTGGTCAATAAAAACAACAATGCATTTCATCTTTCATGGAGTTGACATCCAATCAAAACATGACACATGACAGTCATCATCCAATAAGAATGTGACATGCGGCAGTCAACATCACTTATTAATGGTCAACGTCCAATTGTAGCCTGGGGGATCAACATTGCATGATTTTACAAAATAAGATGACCAAATTCGTGAATTAAATTACTGAGGGACCAAATCCGAAACTAGAAATAAACTGAGGGACCAAATTTGTAATTTTACCAAAATTTTACGACTTCAGTTAAGAAAGTAAAAGAATAATAATAATAAGTTGTAACAGATGTTATACCTTCTAACTCAAAAGTCTCGTAACACCTATTACAACTCATATCATTTTCTGTAGTAATTTAAAATCGATCCCCAAATGGAAAAAACAAAAATTTTTTTGCCCCCATTTGATAAAAAAAGTCATATTTTTGTTTTTGTGTTCTTGATTTAAAGGTATTTCACCTTTTTTTAAAAAAAAATTTAACCTAGATATTATAATGATTTTTCTCTAGGAACCATTATAATAGGTTTCTTTTTTATTTTCTTTTTTATCCTAAAAAAAATACCTTTAATATTGTGGATATCTATTGTAATGGTTTTGATGACAATGAGTTTATAAGCATTATATATGCTTGGACAATAATCACATTAGGCCATTTTTATTCAAAATCATTTTATTTATTAGTTACATGAGCTACTAACAAATATTAAAATATTCTAATAACCTCTAAAAGCGTGTTTATTTCAAGTCATAATTATTCTCGGGTGTGAGCTTCGGAATGTAACATTCTTATGTTTTTTGGTCTTGATTGCATGTATCTTGCAATGAAGGCAATCATGCATCATCTATTCTCAGGAATCTATGCTATACATGATTTTTCCTCTTTTATTTCCACATAAAAGGGTGAGATTTTATATTTTCATGAGAATAGAAGTCATATTCTAAAATAACTTCTCACTTTCCCTTTATTTTACTTTTTTATTCAACATTTTTATTTTTAATTGAAATAAATTTAAAAATATTTCAAGAAATGACAAGTAGTTATCAAACATCTTCTGTGTGAATAATATACCCAGTAATAATAATTTTAAGAATATCATTGATAGGAATGTAATTTGTTTGGCAAAACAAACACATCTAAATTTACTAATGCGATAACTTCAAAATTCAACATTAAACCGTAAGTATTTGTAGCATATGTTGAGACCATTTAGTGATTATCTTTAGTTAAATCTGATAATATATATATATATATATATATATATATATATATATAACTTGAAATGATTGGATCGTAGCAATCACAATTTGTCGAATCTACATGATTTCTTTTATGGCATTACAAATCAACAACTTAAACAACTATAAATTGAACTTTTGTCTTTGATGCTTTTTGCATAACACATTTTGTAATCACACCAAAACATATATTGCAAGTATTCCCTATAATATTTATAACATGAAACAAAGCAAAAGCATAAGTTTAATTGAATTCGCAAATGTCATAGTGTCATACGACACAAGTAACGTAACGATAATTGTATGTATATCAACCAAGCTATAATATTAACAAGGACTTATCATAACGTTTCTAGCTCCTTTCTACATGGGCAATAAATGTCTTGAGAAATATAATCTCCTATCATCAAATATATATATACCAGTGTGTTAAATTATCACTTTACAATTTGTACTTCTTTAATTAAAAATTATTTTAAATCTTTTTATATACCCTTCAAGTACTTATAATTATTTTTTTAGAAGAAAAGTACTTATAATTATTAGAGAATGCAAAGTTATGACAATAAATCTAGTGACATAGCTATGTAGTCAATGATCTTAAGCCCTAGGTAAGACTTATAGGAGTATGGTAAAATGTGTTAAAAAAAGTATGCTAAAAGGTTTAAATAAAAATTTGGTCACCATAAAATATTATATTTATGATTTTAGTCCTTTAAATATTTTTTTATTATTTTGCTAAGGTCCTGTATTTTTTTAATCTCTACCTTCCAATAACAATATTAATTGATAATGTAACTACAAGATTAGTAATCCAGTGATTTATTATGTTATCAAGGAGACTACTAGGAAAGTCACATGTATTTTTTGATATTAATTACTTATCAAATTGTTTAATGTTATCAATTATTATGAATAAATTAGGGATTAACAATACAATTTACCCAAAAAACTATATAAGACAGTCTCGTTAGATTCTTTGATGATGTGATATATAAGACAGTCTCGTTAGATTCTTTGATGATGTGATAAATTACTCCACTACCAACATTGTTATTATGTCATCAGGTTAATTGACCATAAAAACAACTAAAAACTATTTGGGTTAAAAAAAATATTTTAAAAAAATAAGATATTTACTAAGGACTAAATTTTTTAAGCCATGTTAAAAATATTATTAATCTTTTACTTTTCCTTTTTGTTGAATTGTTATACTTCTCTCTATATTATATTATTGACAAAAAATAGTCTCACTTCGACCATCTCTAATGAATGCAATTTAAGCAATCTATTTTGAATTCTTTATCTCTTAATAATTGACTCCCACAATGTCACATCATTAATAAGCAACTTATACACATTTTGTTTCAATAGTATAGTTTTAAAATGGAAAGAAAATATTGTTTTAATCATAAGGAATTGATGCTTATATAGAAGTAACCTGAAGCTTAATTTTAAGCAACTAACATGACACCTAAATTTTCTTTAATGATAAAAGAAATTAAGTAATGGTGTTTTAAGATAAACAATTTGTTAAGCAATAAGTATTGGAGATGCTCTTTTTAAGTATTGTTACAAAAATCATAACAGAATAAAAGAGAAACAAAAATAAAGCTACTAGGCCAACTCACAAATCACTTGCTACTATTCAAATTTCAAAATACTCTAGCTCAGCAACTCAACGTGTGGCCCGACAAGGTGGCCGAAGCCAATGAGCAGTGCAAACATCAAAGAGGCGGCCAATAAGCATAATCAATCGGTAAGATTCAAGTTCAACCATATTTTAATATGAACATTTTTAGTTCCATTTTCATTAATGATTTTTTATTAGCCGATCATGCATTTATAGAGACAATTTCCCTTCCCTGCACCGTACACTTATTTAATAAATAATTAATGAAAACGAATTCATGCGACCATTTGTATGTGGTGAGTATGCACTTGAGGCTGCTCCATCCCCATTTGTCAAAAGAAAGCTTACTTTTCTCTTTTTTTGTCACTGTCTCGTTTCCTTTTGAAAGCGAATGTGGTGTGTTGGTTTTCTTTATGGTTTAAACGAACCAACAGATTTTGGTCGCAACCTTGAGAAGAAAAGTTGGCACACACCTAGCTAGTGCAATAATGGTATGAGATTTTTTTATCGTGTGGTCCTTGACGCATAATAACAAATATGAAATATGTTTCATGTAAATATTTTATGTTTTTTTAACTACCCTAACTAGGATTTTTAAATTTTGGGTGAGACAAAAGGAATTCTGGCAAACTTTTTCAATCCTTTAAATAAGTTATGAGACTAATTCTTGATTTTTTCTTACAAATATCATATTATGGGGGATTGAACTCAAATTATTTTTTCGCATGAACTCAAATCATTTTTTATTTTACAAATTTTATGTGTATTGTCAATTGAAAAAATGATTAGAATATATTCAAAGTGGAAATTTTGTTTAAACTTGTATTCGATCATAAATTGTAATGTACTTAGGGTAAGATTGTTAAATGACTTATAAAATTTTAAATATAATAAATATTTTTACGAATAGTGTTTAAAATTCTTATCACGTACTTATAAACACAAAAAAGAAAACCTTTTTTTAGAGGAAAAAAAACCTACTAATAATAATACAACTTTATTAACCATAGTAAGTTTTTTCTTTCTTTCTTAGCAAAATGGATACTAAAATGAGTGTGCCACTGTAGCATTAAGGGACACCAGCTATAAATGCGAGTGGGTTGAAGGTAGTTTCGCTCCATGTTCTCTGGTCTTACACACTAAGTACTAATGAAATAGAAGGGATAAAGTTCGTTATCTTCTCGTGTTCTTGTAGACATTGCTGTTGTTATATTTATATATATAACTCTTCCTTAAACCCGAATCTGTGACATTGAACAAACGGCACTGGAATTTCTGAGATAACCACATGGAGTTTGTGCCAAATCAATGCCCTTTGATGGGTTCCTTTGGGAATTTCGTTGAGAGGGTCAAAAGGGTTGGTACCCTCTTCGTCTCTGCCATCATTGGGAACATATTCTCTGCGATCTTGACCTTCTGCTTTGCGTTAGGTACAACCCCCGCTCTCTTTTGCGTTGTGATTGTCAGTGTCTTGCTATGGACGAGGTTGCCTTTGAGTTTTCTGGCATTTAAAATTCTTACAGACACATACATTTTTGTTTTGTTTAATTTTGCTCTGTTTTGTGGGGAGAAAAAAGATGAGAACTTGGATGTTGGTTTGTGTTGGATTGTTCTGCAATTTGCATATGTTCTTTACATGTCTTGTCTTGTGTCCATTTTCTAAATCACCTGAAGTTTGTGTCCATTTGACATGTCTTTGCCTTGTGTCCATTTTCAAAATCATCTGAAATCAATGGTTGTTTTTCTTTTATAATTTTTGTTTTGAAATTCCAAATTGTGACAATATTTGAGACTAATAAGGTTTAATGGGTTGTTTGTTATATTTGCAGTTGGCACTTTGTTGGGTGCTATGACTGGTGCCTTGATAGGCCAAGAGACAGAGAGTGGTTTCATTCGAGGGGCTGCTATAGGTGCCATATCAGGAGCTGTTTTTTCCATTGAAGTTTTTGAATCTTCCCTTGTTCTTTGGAAATCTGACGAATCTGGAATTGGGTGTGTCTTATACTTGGTGAGTAAGTGACATGGCTTTCATTTTCAAGACCTTGTCAAAAATAGGATATATAAATTGCTACTACACAATTCTTGAGTTCTTTGCTTGGCCCCATGAGATTTTATTGTCATTTTCACTAGCAAGTTGTGTAGTCTAATCATTTTAAGTTATGTAATGCAGATTGATGTTCTTGGTAGCCTATTGAGTGGAAGACTAGTGCGTGAAAGGATAGGTCCAGCCATGTTGAGTGCTGTCCAAAGTCAGGTGTTTAGTTTATTTTATTTTGTAAATGAAGTTAGGTTACGAGACAGAAATTAGGTTATGCACTTGCATCATCTTGCTTATTATGCCTTTGCTCTTCCTCTCTCAGATGGGTGCTGTTGAAATAAGCTTTGATGAGGTACAAAACCTCTTTGACATTGGTGGCGCCAAAGGTTTATCGAGAGATTCAGTTGAAAAGATCCCAAAGATCACAATTACTAGTGACAACAATGTTGATGCTTCTGGGGAGAAAGATTCATGTTCAGTTTGCCTTCAGGTTTGTTTATGATGATACCATTTTTCTTGAAGCGTTATTAATGTTAAGTAGGTACAGATACAGAGGGGGTGGGCGGGGACATCTGTTATTATTACTGCAATGTTTAAGGCTAGTGTAAAATCTTTGGTGTTAACGGGAAAAAGGTTATTATCATTTAAAATAAAAATAGTTTAAATTTTATGTATGAATTAGTAAATATTTTTTTTGAAAATTATTATTTTTTAGAAATTAGGTATTTAAATAATTACTATTAAAGAACTAATAAGTTATTGCTCTAAGTGATATTGAATTCGATTCTTTTAAGTAAGGTCTTCAGTTACTAGTTACTGTTTTGAAAAAAATATAATTTTTAGGAAAGATTTCACTAATATTGATCGATTAAATTTTTTAATAAAGATTAATTTTAAGTAAAATTGATATATAATCCGTACCAATTCATGTGATCCAAAAAATTACAAATAGAGAAGAACCAAATTAAAATCAGCCCCCTTAATAGAAACAGTTAGCTTTTTTTTTTTTTTTGTGGTGGTAGAGGAAAGTTGCTAAGCTTCTATATTTTGATATTTATATTGTGAAGAATTTGTGCATTTCCAGGACTTTCAGCTTGGGGAGACTGGGAGAAGTTTGCCCCCTTGTGCCTCCCATATTTCACCTAACCTTGCATGATATGTGGGGTGAAGAAACAAGGGTTCCTGCCCCCTTTTTGCCGAAAGGGATCTGGGGAATTTTGTGAAATTCACAGAGCAAACCGGAAAAAAA